>NC_141596.1:28871163-29171163 GCF_047967505.1 Dipteris shenzhenensis
GATTACTACTTTGAAGAATCTTCCTCAACCCTCATTAGAAGGCATCCTTAGTGCCTTAGCCTTTAATTATGTGCACATGGCACCATATCTCAACACCTCCCCTTGGTGCCATGATCCATTGGCTACCGGAAGGTGGTCAGATGTGAGTTACAAATCCATCACCTCCCCTTAGTTCATACCTTGCTACTTAAGGTGGTCAAGTGTGGTTTTTACATGCCAATACCTCCTTTGAGTGCTTACATGGCTACTTGCAGGTGGTTTGGTTTGATTACAAGAATATAGGCTAAAGGTGGCAAGGTTTTTGCTTCTCAATACATGTAGTCGATGCCGTTCTCTTCTTTGCTTGACATAGCTTGGTACATGATGCTTTGTTCTTCCTGTGTCTTTAATGCTTTTATATGTGGATGCCATGTTTTGTGAGATGGTCATCTCACGCACTTGTGCTTTCCGGCATGCTTTTTGCATTCATGCATTGCTTTTCCATTTTGTTGCAAAGGTCTTACCATGAGCTTCGTTTTGCTTCAATGGCAGTGCCTAATTGCATACAATGATTCTGACTTGACAGGCACATAGAGCTCAAAAAGGAGATCACCTTTCCTTTTTGGAGCGTGTGCAAATTCTTCTTGGATTGGAAGTTACGGCTTGTCGAAGTTTTATGAAGAAGAGGCCATTTGATGAAGTGGCATATGGATTTACATGCTGCATGTAGGCCTATGCTTACAAAGGGACTGTGCTTGGGTGGCACTTTTGACTATGTATGCTGATGTGGCATTTAGTTAACCCTAACCCTGGTTGTTGTGGGTTCACTTAATCATTGACCAAGTTAAGGTCAAACTTAACCATGGCTATAGTGGTTGACTTGACCAGAGTTGAGTCTTATCTTCCACATGGCAAAACTTTGACTAATGTCATATTTAACTTAACCACTGTTAACTTTTAATTACCCTATCTACCACATGTCATTTTATAAGGTCTGAGACCTTGGTGTGGGAAGGCCTACAGCACAGCGGCGATGGTGTGGCGCTCTTCTCCTGCAATGGAACACCGATGATGATGATGATGGCTTGCACAGCTCAGATGAGGATATTCAAATAGCTTACCACTTCCTAGAATACCATATAACATAACTAAGGGTCATAATTGATTCTGGACTGCTTACCTCGATTAGAGTCACACATAAAAAATGAAGGAATAAGGCATTTAAACTAATCTTGATGGAAAACCTTACCTTGCAAAAATGATTTTGACGACAACACTCCTGTTCCAACATTATCAGGGTGCACATTCTTCTTGGCACATTTTCTCAGAGGAGTTTTCATTCTGCACAAAGGAGGAAGGTGTGCTTAGACAAATGAGTATGTGAAGAGAGAGAGAGAGAGAGAGAGAGAGAGAGTTGATCTTCTTGGTCGTTTTGCAAGAGAGGGCATCTAGAGGCAGTTCTGCTTGCTGAGTGCTTTAGCTGGCTTTCATTGAGAGAAGGCTCAAGCTATGAACGTTGCGTGCTCATAGACGGAGCCGCTGCAGATTCAGGCATCAGGCCGTTCAGTGTTTGACTCTATTGGCTTGGGAAATCATCAAAAGGAATCTCGTGAATTACTATAGAATGTGAGCGATTTTTCGATGGACTTCCATCGCATATTGCCGAGACAGCGAGTGTTGAATTATTGGGCATGTAAGTCCTTCAAATGGGCGAGCTAGCTGTGTGCACATGACGGACTATTCCAACCAACTTGGTGTGTTGTGATCATCTCTCGGGGGCTGCATTACTTAGAAACCCTATGTATCACGTGCGTTCAAGGGGTATTTAAAAAACCCTTAACTAAAATTTTCCCCCCAATAAAAACACCCCTCTTTACTTATGAACTAAGTGATTTTTTTATAAAGTTGAATTTAAAAACCCCTCCTGTTATTGTAAACGTGTTAAAATTTTCCAAAAAGTTTAATTAAAATGCCCCTCCATGGTACACTGAAATTTTATGAGGTGAACCCCCAAAGGATCATCTGTGGAGTAGCCAATGTTGTGGAGATCTTGGTGTTGTAGTGCTGAAGCTGTTGACACTGGGAGACAATATAGCCTTGCTTGGTCGTTGATGTTGTGTCTGTGTTGCTCACAGTCGAGGGAAATTTGGAGCCACCAGGTACCTTGGAGCCTGAAGCACAAACATCCAAATCGTGCTACCATGCCTCGTATCAAGGCAACATGGTTGCAAAAAAACAAGCCGCAGTTTTGGGTGTGAATTCATGCCAGTCCATGATTCATTAGACTGAACCAGAGTTGGACTCGAAGATGGTGCTGTGGCTGCCTCTACTTGTTGAGTCGGCTTGTGGATTTCCATTGATGAACTGTTGTTCGAGGTGCGTTGTGTTGCTACTGTCGTATGTGCTTGTGTGACAGACATTTTCTTGCTAAGCATCCTTGGCTATGGCTCTTGTTGAGCCTTTGTTCTTTTGTTTGCTCTGTTGTGTGCCGTAGATAGAGCTGCTACTGCTTGTGTTTTTTGTAGATGCACTATCTTGTGATGCTTGACGTAGAAGCTTTATTGCTATCTACAGTTGCCTAGTTGAGTTTCTATCTATCATAAGTTGTTGTGCTATAGTAGCCCATAGAAATCCATTTGAGTCGGCCTTAGTAATAGGCATTACAGATTTGTTAGGCACCTAGGTTGAAGTTGCATAGCTCCTTTCCTTTGTCGCTGTCGTGCGAGTAGTTGCATAAGAGATGCTTCAAACAGCACATATTGCCTATGTCAAATGTTGTTGTATGTTGGCCGTCTGACGATTGGAGGTTGCTAGGCACTAATGGTCACTTGAGTAATCTGTCAAGGTTGAAGGATCCCCTCAAAGGATATTGATTATCTCCCTATCTCTCTCTTTCACACTCTCAAACTCTCTAAGAAGAAGTGTGGGCAGAAACAGAAATCTCTAATGAATCGAAATGCACGATAGAGATTTCTCTAGGTAGAAGAGAACTCTCAATCTAAAACTCAAGCTAATCTTGGAGAAAAAATGATCTCCTAAGGCATGCCTACAACTAATCTAAGAGACTAGACCTAAGCTCTAATACCATGTCAAAACATGCATGCCTCAGGATCTATGGAGCGCTCTAAGGTGGATGGAACTTATGTGGAAACATGATGAAGAGAGTGCTCATGACATGTACCTCAAGTCAATTAGGTTCCAAGATAGATTAGCTTGGACTCATAAATAGAATCTTGAGTGAATGTGCATTTTCTCCATTCAACTAGACATGATAGGCTTTTTATATAGAGAGAGCCTTTAGAATAGTCAACACTTGTGGGATCCTCTGATCCACACCTCTCCTTGTGGATGTCCTCGATCCACATCCTTACATCATGTAGTCCACATCCTAGGGTGGCTACTTTAATACATTCCTATACCATACCTTAGCCTCTAATTATGTGCACATGGCACCATATCTCAACATATAGAACCTCCTATGTAGAATTCGCTAGTGGAAGAAGCATTTATTTTCTATGTAATGAGGTACCTCCTACTATAGTGCATGTTGATGCAGTGTTGGCGATCAAGTTCCAAATGTTGTAAGTAAAGTACACGGTTGAAGGCCATAGAACAGTCTATTGTGTCCCCATGGATGTGCATAAAGCAATCGTGGCAAACATTTTGCTATGAGATCTGCATGATAGTGAAGAGAACTATATGGAAATCCAACTTGGGCATCAACTACTTTCATTTTAGTACTTCTTTAGTTTTGATTAACTACTTTTTTCTTGTTGAATAAAAAGATTTTATCATATGTGCATTTGCTTTGAAAAGAGGCTATTTTATTTTACTAAATCAAAAAGAGATAATCATATCTACATCTCCCTTGAAATGAGAGTAGCATGACCCATCTATGACAAGGTTCAAGAACTATAACTATAAGCAAGGTAAGGTGGATTGTCCTTGACACTGCTTTGTTAGTGAATTTAAGTCACTTTATTTATTGCACCAACATGATCATAACAAAATGTAGTTTTTCCTTGTGTGGATCGACACATTTAAAATTAAATGGTATGTAAAATTAAATTTATGGCTTTTAGAGGTGATTTTTAGATTATTCATGTAAACATTTTTTAGTTTATCACATTTGCTATGACAATATAGTATTCCATAGTACTTTATTAATGAGCTTTAGGTTTGGTAGTACATGTGCCTATTTCACATAATATCATGAAATTGTTTAATTTTAACTTTCTTTAGATCCTATATTTTACCTGATGCATCTTTATAGGGTTTGTATTGTCAAAACAAGGTGTGAGAGCTTGAGAAAGATGAATCCAAAATGATTTGGTATTTGTGCTTTAAAATTGTCGTAAAAAGGTCTAGACAAACATACATGTCTTCTTATGGAAAACTAGTATTTAAAGGTTTTGGATCTAATCTTTGCATCATGAACACATTTGATGATGGAAGAGCATGATAACATGCAAGCTACATTCAATTTGGACTGTATTAACTAGGACATAAGTCTTATAAAAGCCTCTAATATTGCTTGAAAGTATTTGTATTCACCCTGTCCTACCTACACTACAAGGTATTGGTCCATTTTTGACACAAGTACTGATGAAAATTCACGAGGGATTCACTAGTAGTAATAAGGAGACATCACTTGCGTGCAATAAATATATGAAAATTTCCCTTATCTACCCCCTATTTATGGGACCTTACCTTATAAAATGTACCTTCCCTCCCTTATATAACCCCCCTCCCTTACACTCATGTGGTACCATATGATAAACCCTAGTGGACCCCCCTAGTGGAAATTACACCTTTTTGGGGGTGCAAAGCATCAAAAAATCATCGATATATGTGTAGGTAGATTTGCTTCAGGATTATTGTTAGCATATACTGACATTGGTAAGCATTGGTATACACCAACACTTGTAAAGCATCGGTATATACCGACACTTCCCCCCAACTATTGTATGTATAATAAAACATAAAAGTTACAACATGCCATCTGATGTGGGAATGTGCAAAATTGCTTAAAACTCTTAAATCATCATGTCTTATTAAAAATTTTCCCTTTTCAAGAGGGTAGTATAAATTTTGAAGATGAGATGGAAAATGACAAAATAGCCAAAGATATGCTAAATACAAAATAGAAAAACTACTCCTCCAAACTACTAGACTCATCCCCGCCTCTTCTTGATCCTTCGGCCTCTCCTCGTCTACCAGATGCCTCAACCTCCACCTCTGCCTAATCCCCCTCTCCTCTCCGTTCCTTGGGTCTCCACCTGCAAGCTCCTCCTCCTCTATGTTGCGTGGGGTTGCCACATGCTCATCCTAAGAATGAAACAACTTAAAAAATGAGATTACAAGTTAATTGTAAAATCAATGGTATGATCAAACATTCTTGTTGAGAACAATAATGATTGGAGTAGAATTACATGCCAAGCAGCCACCATTGCCCCCTGATGCTCAAGCTCCTGGGAAAATGGCTTTGCCCCTACTTGTCATGCATACTTGTACTCCGTGTTTGTAGGATGACTGTTAATCATGGACCCAAATTAAGAGAGTTAGATGAATTGCCATATATGGGTAATTAAAGAAATAGAACAATTATAAGGGAAATAGAGTTAACACCCATGCCTTGTAGCCTTCCCTTCTACCACTCCCATCGAGAAACCAATGTGAGGAGTGCTAGTCAAGACCACACCTATATCAAACAAGAGCATGCTATGGGGGAACCCATTGGAAGGCCTTATAAAGGAACATCCTGTGAAGTGGACTTGAGTACTACATTACGCGAGACATTGACTAAGGATCAGCGACAATGAGTAGTGTTATTTGCTATTGGAAGAGAACATTGGGGGAGGAGAAATAAAAATTGATGTCAAGCTTAGAAATGGCTATTGCAGGTGAGTCAAAAGTCACAAAACACGTCGACTGTATTAAACACATAGCCAACTAGGTTCATACCAAACTAAAAAATGCCAGTAGCACCATGCAAGATGAATTGTTAGAAATTTGGAAAAGTTGGAAGCAAAGCTAGGATGTGCCACAAATTCTTTTGATTACTTTAGTACTTTATTTTAGTACCCCAACACTTTTTTTTTAGTACCACAACACTTTTGTTTTGGTACTTCTTTAGTGTTGACTTAGTGTTGATTTGGTACTTTTTTCTTGCGATAAAAAGAGAGGTATTTTATAACTAAATAAAAAAGAGGGCTATTTTATTATTAAATAAAAAGAGTTCATCATATGTACATCTCCTTTGAAAGGAGCAAAACAAAACTTAATGAGCCAAGTTAGCCACAATAGTAGTAACCATGAAAGGACCAAAGTAATATCTAGGGTGATAGTAACCAGAGGGAAGCCTAAGAATGTAGAGCTTTTGAGGCGAGTGCAACCAAAATAAGTAAACCATGTACTAGAGAAGTCTTCTTCCTTCTCTCCATCCCAAGAGGGGGGCAAAATAGCATGCAAATCCAACAACAAATTTTAAATTTTTTTTGTAATATCTAAATGCTCGTCGGTAACAAGAGTAATGCCCATCTTGAGGTTATCTCTAATCTTATCAATAAGGGAATTTGTTGCTTTGATATAATATTTATGCATCAACTAATTAACAATTTGCTCAGATGCATCAACCAATTTACCTTTAAAGAGAAATGACATTCTTTGAAACCATATCAACCACCGTGATTGCCCCCTAAGTAGCATTAACTATGCAATCCTACATATTTCTCTTGTACTAAGCTCAAAAATTACCGTAGAGGCAAACACAATGCTTCTAGTTGCAAAAATAGAACAAGTGGGAGATCTCAAAACTCTACCTAAACATGCATTAATACGAATAGAAGGAATACTATCTGGTAGGCCTACCTCATCTCTTCCATCAGATTGAGCACCTGGTCCAACGGAGGAACATCCCTTCGTGGCCTTGGAATCGAACCACATTCACATGCCAGGTAGAAGCGTATGGCTAGCAGAGGGACCTGCTGATGAGGAAGACTTCTGCATGACATTCTCTTCTATGCTACAAAGGCATGCCAATCCATTGCTTTGGAGTTTGCCTACGATATGCATATATTTCAATAACTATCTAGGTGCCATTCCAAAGACTCTGAGTTCCAGAGGGCTGGGGGAGGAATTTCCACCCAAAACTTTATTAAACTAATAAGAAGTCTAGCTCTTTTTCAACATCTTCAGCCTATCTTTCAATAAGATGGATAAGCTCATGTGGGAGGACTCTTCAAATGGTCCTTTTGAATTGGCCCAATGCATGTGTTTCAAGTCTACTTCGAGAACTGAAGTTCCATGCCACTATGGCACTAGTCATTTTAAGTCACATGTCACTTATACTAGCAACAATTCCAGCTTGAGAAGTTAGAACCTATTACCCCACCAATCACATCACCTTTCTCCATATTTGCCAATAGAACAAGGAGGCATCCTTTTCATGATCAGGTATTTTATTGATTTAGTACTCATTTAGTATCATTCGCTTTGCTCTTTGGGAAGAGATATCTACTTGGAGGCCCCCTAATAGCTCTCTCTTCTCTTCTATGAAGGCAAGCCTTGCATGAAGTCCATCCGTTTGGAGTTTGCCTGCCATGCATGCATCTTTGCAATCACTACCCAAGTGCAATTTTGTTTTCCTTTACAATCCAAAGACTTTGAGTTCCCAAGAATTGGGAAGATGTTTCTACCCAAGTCTTTGTTGTTTATAGATTGCATGCCATTGTTCATTTTGCATCTAACATCACTTGCATAATACAACAAATCCAGCACAAGAACATATCGCCTCATCAATCACATCACCATTCTTCATCATGCATATAATTGATTATTGGAGTGCCTTTCTTGCTATTAGAATGAGGAGCCATCCTTTCCATGATCCTATGTATAAATTTCTACTAATTTAGTATGAATTTATCATTGATTTGGTACTAATATATTACTGCTGATATAGTCTTGATTTAGTATGGATTTAATAACTATTTAGTATGGACATCTAACTCTAATATAGTACTAATCTAGTATGGATTTAAAACTTATTAAGTATTTATATATTAGTACTGATATAGTATTGATTTAATATGGATCTAAGACTGATATAGGCATAACATAGTACTTATTTCCTAACAATTGATTGGTTTTTTAGTAGAATTTTAGTACTTCTTTAGTGTTCACTTAGAATTGATGTAGTACTAGTTACTTAGTAGACCTTTTGCACTTCTTTTGTGTTCATTTAGTATGGATTTAGTACTGTTTAACCTCAAGGGCCATATTGACAAACATTTATATCTAGAAAAGAGCATAGTTTTTATCTTGATTTTTTGTGCAACTGGTTTTGTAGAAGTTTAAAAAATGGTTTTGCACCTCAACTAATTTTGAAGGCCATGATAAGTTTTAAGATGGTTGCATGCAACTTGGACTATTCCTCTTCCTTAGCTGATGAAGTCGCTATACTACCTTAATGGTTCCTCTTTGCACCTTTAAATACAACCAATTGTTTTAGTAGAACTCCCCTCCTTTGCTCTCTTATTTTTTTTGTTTCTTCAGTCCATAGCAGCAAGGCTATTTTGGCTTCTATTTGACAACACTCAGGAACGTGTATAGACGGCATGTGTAGATGAAAACTCCAAACAAACGAGCAGGTCTATAGTGGTATGTAATGTCAAGTAATATATTACTCCAAGATATGGCAAACGAGGCACAATCCTATTAACAGCTAAAGCTTATTGCCCACTTAGAAACAAATACACCACACAATATTTACAACCCTTTTCCAAATCTCTCAACAAAATCTTAACATAATACTTGATACTACAATACTCGTACATAAAGAAGAGAGCAAACTACCAAGCCATTGGATTTAGAATGACAACAAAACTCCAACTAATTATTTGAGCTATAGATGCTTTAAAACCTCTATAGAACTAATAAACTCGTTTGTAGGAAAAGTACTAAGAAAGATAGAAGACAATAAAAGAAGAAAGTGGATCACAATATGGTCAAGGCAACGTCTAGCCTACTCAATTAATGTTGGCCCAAGTCATAGAGGGCTTTGAATTGTAAGAAGATATCCCATTTCAAAAAACATCTATAATTGAAAGCTTACAAAGTTTGATTTTAATTGCATGATAGTAAAATACTCTCTATATAAAGATTATAGGGGTAGATGTGTGTGTGTGTGTGTGTAGAGAGAGAGAGAGAGAGAGAGAGAGAGAGAGAGAGAGGGAGGGAGAGAGGGAGAGAGAGATATATATATATATATTATTAAAGTATTTGGTAGACCGATGGATCTATGAGCATATGATAACTTGATATAATAAGTTGAAAAGGGTGAAGCTAAACAAGCATCATTGCCCATGCTAAACGCTAAGTACTACATGTCAAAACATTATCATCATGATATCAAACCAGATCCAATGTCGAATTTGATCAGATACATTAGTAGGGGCCCCAAAAGGGGAGTGGGATATGATGGTGGGTCCGATGGTGGGTGGGGCTATATTAGCATGAGGTCACAGATAGAATGTTGGCGGCTATCTATTGATGTGGTATGTCATGGCTTCCTAGCGATGGCTTTGCATTTGACAAGGCCTAGAGTAACCCTTGTCGGTTGTGCTCCAATCCTAAACATAGATGGGATGCCCCCAAGCATGATCGATAGAGAAGGAGAGAGCCACCCACAAGGGAGGAGTGTTGCCACCACCAAGCAAGGGAGGGGAGAGAGAGAGGGGGAGGAGAGGGCAGAGAGGGGAGTGTGGAGAAGAGGGGAGAGAGAGACAGAGAGAGAGAGAGAGAGAGAGAGAGAGAGAGAGAGAGAGAGAGGAGGAGGAGGAAAGGCCAAAGAGGGGAGGAGAGGAGAGGGGAGATGGGAGAGGTAACCAACAAGGGGGAGTGGCGAGTAGAACAAGGGGGAGGGTCAAGGGATTAATAGTAGATAGGGGATTGAGATAGGGGGAGGATGGTGTGAGGAGGTAGACCGAGAGGGTCAAGGGATTAATAAATAGGGGGAGGGTTTAATTTAGCTACTAGCTTAGGTTAATTTTCCATTTTTTTCCAAGGTCTTTTAAAATAATGTTAATTTTTCAATTTGTGGGGTGGAGTGGAAACTAATTAATAGGGTATTTAGTTAAAAATGAGTAGGGGCACATATTCTGTAATTCCTTTTATGTCTAGTGCATATTTTGGTAATGACCTTGTATTTAAAGATTGAAAATTATGTTACATATTCTTTTTCCTTTTTTGGGTTCATTTAGAGTTTGCCATCTTGACATAGTATTCAATCTTTTCATCTCATTTTGGACATCTTTATATATTAGAGTGATAATTTTGTAGTGGCTCAAGTAAATATAGATTGATAGTCCTTTAACACGTGAAATAGCTATGTATGCAAGTCTATGTGTATGTATACCTTTGGTGAGAGAGAGAGTTTTTCCATAGTGAGCCTCGTGCTCTATATCCTAATTCTTACAGTAGATGGCTATATTGGAAATTGTTCACGTATTTGAATGCTAGATTTTCATGGGTCTTATTTGCACTCTGAGCTATGAATTTTTGTTCCAGTTAATGATCTATTACTCTTAGAACATATTTCTTTTCTTTTGTGTTTTATAAGATAGTCTCATTGTGTTTGTTCATTTTTGGGTTTCTGTAGAAGAGGTGAAGGATCGTATGTTCTTGTGGTGGTTGATGTAAATAGTTATTGTTAATGTAATCTATTTTTTCTCGTGTATGACTACACTTTCTAAATGAGTTTAAAGCTTTAATGAAGTCATTGTTATTTTGTTTTCTTTTAGTTTATAACATTTTGCTTTGGTTTCCTAGTACATGTTGGCCATGTAGTCCAAGGTGTCCTCAATGGATTTAAACAACCATGTATCTTTTATACGCTTTGCCTGGTAGAAGTCCACACAAGTAATGACATCTTGCAATAATTTCTTTTCAAGGAATGTAGATATAAGTCTGCAAAGTTTAAAGTTCTTCTTCCAAGCAAGGATATAGTTGCATTTCTTGATATGGGGAGGTCAAACTATCAAGTTTCTCTCTTGATAAGGATGTGAGGCTTTTTCTATGTATTGGCAAGTGTAATACAAAATGCATGACAGTACTATTTTTGCTAATATGCTACCTTTTCTGTGTATAAAAGACATAATTTCATCCCCAAGGCAGTCACTCATGTTTTAAACATGTAACTTAGTAGGTTGGTTCATGGAAGGGGAATTTTAAGTTCGGGGCATGTACTGGCCTTTTACGGCAGACAAGAGGGGGACAAAAAAATACTTATCTAATATAACTATGTTATGTACATGTAATGAAGGGACTTTTAGATTCAAAATTAGGACATATATATGTACAAAAGAGGGGTACACAATTAAGCAAGAAAATTTAACATCTTAAATATAAGGGTATTTTAATTGTATGCTTGCTTGCACGTGTTTTATGGTTTTTTTACATATAGTGATTGCCCCCTTTCTTGTTGTTGAAATTGTGTATAGGAGTACCTTTAGCCTATAAAATTCCATGTTCATCTTGGCTCCCTCTACTTTGAAATTTGGTCACAAAAAAATCATCAATGTTTTCTACTATGGATTAATATTTTTGAATTAAAGACAACATATGTTGGAGTTAGTGATTGTAGTATCGTGCACACAAAGGGATCTTCTCTAATTAGTTGTGTTACTAGTTTATATTGTTCACTAGTGATAAAGACCCACAATCCTTTCAAGTATGGAAGGATGAGCAAAGGAGAAAAACAACTAGCTGAGAGAGTTACCGAAAAGTATAAGATCCATTCCAAATTCATATGTGAACACAAAACTTTCATATAGAAGGTTTTCATGATGTGGGTATTTACTAAGCCAATCTCAAACAAATCCTATCCACTAATCAATCACACCAACTCCAAGAACAAGGTTGGACAGACATGCACATGCACCAAACCCATCATCCTCACACCACTCCATACCTCTAAAGCTTTTCAGGCATTACAAAGCCTTAAGGAGCCTCTTTGTTACAATTTATTCATGTGATGGTGTTGAACCCACATCACTTCCTCCCTTCCTAATAATGCCTCATACTTGAGTGTATTTAAACCTTACCCGAAGGAAAAAGATAAGCATATCCATGGAACTCCACAAATAGATTGTATGTTGGATGATTGTTGAAGAAGATTGTGTTCATATCGAGGAAATCAACATGAATCTCCTTGAGAAATGTCATAGAAGATAAACAGTTTCCACAATCTCATAGAAGATTGTGTGCTAAGAGATATGAGAAGATTGTGTGCTAAGAGAGACCATGGTAGTGAAACCCATATAAAAATCATCAAAAAGTTTTGCATAACTTCTTGGTACATCATCTTTGAAGACAAGCTAATGACATTCTTGCCATAACATTTCTTTCTATTGCTACAAGGTATTGAGTTGATGTGTAAATGTACCTTTCATGGACTTCATGGAAGTGTGATACTTGCCATTAGGCATGTTGGATTTCTTTACATCGACCTCATGCTTAGCTTCCTTTTTTTGCAAATGTCAAGGCATAGATATGTTGTAAATTTTCCAATAACAAAGTGTTGACTTCATTTGATTGAGCATACATGAAGTCAAGAATGCTTGAGTCCATAATGGATCACTCGATCTTGTCGCAATCACCAATGTATGATTATAGTGACATAACCAATGAATTAAGTGGCCAATTCTGTGTAGATATATCCATGTGCCTTACAATTGTAGAGGGTCACAAAATTATAGACAGAAGAAGTTGCCAATAATGAGTTGCATATGTAATAATGAGTTGCAAACAAATATGTGAAGTTGAGAATTGTCAAAGAAGTTCCTTGCAAAATCATGGAGGGCACTCAACAGATGTGCCCAATAAAATGCCAACTTAATCACAATGCTTCCTCAAAGGATCTCTGATTTGAATAAATCTAGAAACCACAAACTAAAATGCCAATAATAAGAAATTTAGTCACCAACAATGATGATGGATAATGATGAAGAAATGTAGAGTGACTAGTCATAGCAAGAACATAAATCTTTAGCGCAGTAGAAAATAGTCTACAAGTAAAACATCTCTACTGTCACCATGACACAGGTTCTAGAAGCAAGAAGAAAACTTGGATAGAACTAGCATAACCATAGTGACTTATACCAAAACAATATCCTATGAGCCGTTATAAGAATTGTTGACAAGTCATATGCAACAGATCTACCATGATCACAAGGACAAAAAAGTTTCAAATGTCAACTAAGAGCCTAATGCAATCAATGAATCATGGAAGTTATGGAAAAGTGGGTGCTCTACAAGTGATTAATATTGAGATTAGTAGATCTAGTCCATGTGCATATCTAGGTATAAGTCTTGTGGAACAAATAAACTATTCAGCCAAGATCTGTACCCTTGCCAATAAGAAATTGGGTGGCCAAAGACTTTTTCAAATATGTTGATGCTACTAGCAAATGAAATCATGCTACAACATCCAATAAAAGCTTTGTATAAATGGAGATGTTGCAATTGAAGCAAGCCAATATTGTAGATAGAAATCATGTGCATTCAGTAAATAAAATCTACATGTCGAATGAGAGACCATATAGCCATAAGAAGATTCAATTTCCAGTCTTCAAACAGTCAAATGCATTGGCAGAGAACTCTAAGCCCCTCAAAGACTACTCCGCTACAAAGCACTCATATATTTGTATAAATAGGAGATGGATTCAAAGTACCCCAAACCAAGGTTGCGATCAAGGAGGTGGTGCCCAAGGAGGAGGAGGACCAGGACCAAGATGACCAAGTGCCATCTTTGAAGGCACCTCCAGTAGAGAAGAAGCTCCCTCAAAGGTATTTGAAGACTTTAGAAGACTCATGGGTCACTCAGAGCAGTTCTAGAGTGCAACAATCTCAACCCAATGTGAAACTCCCTCCATGAACTATGCAATGGTGGCTCAGCTAGAGGAGTCCCGATCCTTTGAGGAAGCAAAGAATATCTTAAAGATTCTCTGTAGGTAGAAACGGATGCCATCGAAAAGAAGAACATCTGAGATTTGGTGGACCAACTGCCCAAGCGAAAGGTCAAACGGGTGTATAAACTAAAGTTCAAGTCTGATGGGATCTTGGAGAAACACAAAGTGTGATTGGTTGTGAAAGGTTTCCCACAATCAGAGGGACTTGATTTTGATGAGACCTTTGCCCCCACATCTAGGATGGTGACGATACTGTTATTTCTTTGGTTGCCCATATAGTTTTGAATCACTAAACTCGAGGGTAGCATTGGATTTCTTAATTGTTGTAATGTACTTTAGAACGTGCTTGGAAGGTTCATCAAACATTGTCATTATTTATATTTACCCACATTTTTATCAATTACTAGTGATCACTTTCATTTTTGGGTTTTTTTTGTGGGGTTTTTGTTGGCTCTATGGCAACTCATTTCTTTGCATATGCTCAAAAATATCTTTTTGTGGTTGTTATATTCCAAGAGTCAAATGGCTTATGTCTTCTTTATTTCTTTTAATGTCATGTATATTCTATATAACCATATGTATGGACATTTCTGTTTCAATGTTTTTCTTATATTTTCTCGAATAGTTTCTTATAAAGAAGTTTGTTGATCATTTGTTTAGATTAAATTCCTTATGAAAAATACATGGATAGATTGACATGCATGGATATTGTATAACTAATTCAATTGTCCTTGTTCTCTTTGTTGTGGACAAGCTTTCGGATTTTATATATTTGACGTTTATGTTGTTAGCATGATATATTTATCTTTTAAAAAAGAAGCTGTCTACTAACATTGGGCGAGAAGATAAAGGTGTTGTCTTCTAACAAGCATAAATAGTCTTCAACACATTTTATTTTTGGATACACTATATAGATAAGATTATTCGTCATTTCTAACAAGCATAAATAGCCTTCAACACATTTTATTTTTGGATACATTGTATAGATAAGATTTTTCGTCATTGAATCATGAATTTTGTTACAATACACTATTTTCATGAATGACATATTTAATCCTACCAACAATTGCATGCACTTTTTGTTATGTATGATAAACATGCAAAAACACATTTGTTGTTGGGAAATTTCTCATGAAAAATGTGGTCTATATTAAAATGTATTTTTTACCTTTGCAATTCCATTGTTTATTTTTTAAACAATAATGAACCAAAATGTCTTTGAAAATGCAAAAAAATAGTAAAAGATTTTTCTTACGATTAAAAAAATATATTTAAGCTTTACCTTAGTAGACGTTCTATTAATCCAATCATGAAATGCATGACGACACAATGAAGTAAACTTTGTATACAACAATGCAACAATTTTCTAAGTGGCATGTACCCAGATAGAATGCCAAAAAATGTTTGCCAAGAATCTGCCTTTGACTCTTTGACTAAATACCTCAGACTTCAACAAATGGGTATGAGTTTCCAAGAGGTCAATGAATGGTGTTGCAAACCAAAGCTCTCTTAAAGTCAATTCAACAGATGCTCCATCAATTGAAATAAAACACTGCTTTTGATTTTGGAATTTTTAACGAGAGAACATCTCGTGACAAACTCGTCCTTGTTGTGAAATTTTATTTTATTTGCATGCAGCACGAATAGATTCAGGTAATATTGACAATTGACAATATATCTAAAATCTGCAAGAAATTTCAAGGCGTCTTCACACGTCATTATTTTCCCTCTTCTTTTTCAAGAGGAACTGGTTTGCTCAAGTGCCTTCTTTTTGCATTATCAATTCCAGCTTATACACAATGATAGTTGCACCTTTACCTATACGATCTGTAATTGGGACTGTACATGCAGCTTTCTGCGTAAGATAGTAAGTTAGGAGGCCGAGGAAGTCTGGTTGCAAGTCCTGAAAATGATAACAATATGTTAATTTCATACTCTTTTAATAAAACACCTTTGATACCGAGAATTGATCTCAAACACTGCACAGGGGTGAGATCGGTCTTGTTTTAGACATTTACCTAGCTGGTAGGCTTTATCTGCAACTGCGGCTGCAATGTTGGCTGATATCTTCCTGATGTTTTGGAAGGGTGGATATATAAGACCTTTGGATAAATGCTCCTTGGTAACCTGTGCAGACAAAGCCTCCGCTGTTGTCCGCGATAAAACATGTTAATATTTTACGCCAGAAGCTTCTTAAACGCCCTGCAAATATTCTTACATAGTTCAAAGTCCAGAGCCTGAGACGATGACCTTACCTGCTGCCAAAAGCATGTCATCATGCATCCGGATTGAACCAGAAATGATCACCCCAAGCCCCGTCCCAGGAAAGATATAAGCATTGTTACCCTTTAAGTTGTGCAGCCAAGATAGTAAAACGTCAGGGTTTCTATGGATGAGAGCAAAAGGCATGGTTGCAGGACAGCCAAGACCATAATTCAAACAATGTTCTAACATTAACACACAGCTGGTTGTAAGTTTCAGAATGTAAAAACTGGAACTTTAGAATATATGTATTCAAATCCCCTGTTCTCATAGCTAATGAGTCGTTTGCAAGGCACCTGGCCAGGAATGTATGTCTTTCCATTCAAATTCACTGGATCAAACGGGCTTCCACTGGCAAATATGGCTCGTCCCTGCTCATCAACAGTCTAGTGTGTCAATTCAGATTTACTGAACAGAACAAGACTTGTCCATGTAAAATTTCAAGGAAGGAAGGAATACAGGGATCTAGGATATTTACAAACTGTCAAAAGCTAGTGTAAATAATTGACAAATATTACAAAACCAGCCATGTTACAATGTTAAATTTTTTAACATATTCCACAGAGTTTCTGCGTGTAGAAGGTGTATGGTCTTCTCTCTTAGGAAAACCTTGGTTTGCTGTTGATACAGCAGGCTATTCACAATTTGAGCGATGCAAAGAATAGAGGCGGACTATCTGATGTTCATATAAGAAAAGTAGGTTAAGGCAAACAACAAAACTAGTATTTTCTGTATATAAGGCTGCACAGTAAAGAAACAGCAATGAATATTTAACACGAAGAGTTGCTTGAATTCAAAATATCCACTATAATGATGATAAGTTTTTCTTTGAAACGTTCAGTCCACCTGAGTCCATGTGTAAGCCTGCTCTGCTGTACATTCGGACTGTGATGTTGGATTTGAAAGGGCGAAAACAACAGGTTTCTGCTGATGCAAAAATCAAGTGGGAAATTTCGGTTTATAAGGCAGGTCATTTTAAAAACAATATGCTATAGACCCACGAAGTAGAATCCATGCCGTAAATTCTTCAATTGGATTTACCTCATTGAAAGATGCAAAAGTTTCAATGACATCTTTTGTGAATGTGCTTCCTTGCCCTGATGTTCCAATCAGGATTGTTGGTTTTAAGGCCTGCAAGACAAACAGTACTTACTGGTTAACTTACCAGGCTTCACAGTTAATAATCCATTTCCATTACCTATCCCTGCCTATCCCTGAATCCTGTTGAATACGATACTAGCAGCTAGTTTTGCACACTCCATAAAACCAGGAAAAGGAAAACAGCAATAGTGGCAGACAAAATATACACCCAGAGACTGAAATTCTGCTGCCATTCAAGATGATTCAACTGAGCTTGGAGCTATATACATCTTTTTCCCTAAATGCATCAGGCTTGAATTCGAGAGTTTCATGAAAGACGTTGGAGTGAGAAGCTGACCTTCACTGCAGATAGCAAGTCTTTGCACTCTTCATGCTCATGTGCAAAGTTCTTTTTGAAGTGTTGCAGCGCCTCCCACCTGGACTTTACTACAAGACCCTGATATTTTGAATTGAAATGCCAGAACAATTAGCTCAATTCTTAGTAGAGCGACATCAATTCTTAGCAGAGTGGGGAGGAAGATCAGTAAAGTTGAAGGCAGTATATCTGATGCTTTGTATGAGAAATGTAGTTATGCAAATACATATGTGTAGATTGAAACAAATATTTTAGATTACTGGAGCAATAATTCAAACAAGCTTGTGGCTCGAATAGACATTACCAAGGTTAAGAAACTTTGAAGTTCCTTTATTGCAAATAAAGACGTGGACGAGAGATTATTATATGTCTTTAAATCACTCATTAGAGACTTCAATATCAACTCATGTTGTATACTCATGAAATCAAGTGCACGGTTAGGCTCAAGCCTTCATGAGTAATGGATGGAGCACTTGCATTTTTCTTTGGTGCTGGATATTTTATTGGCATTAGGGTGCTACATGAGAGTTGGATTCCATCCTCTATAATCTAGAATATGGTTTGTGTACAAATTCTAGCGAGCCATGATTAGTGTGATCCCAAGTTTTTCCTTTAGAGAAAAAAACATTCTATTAATAAACTCATTAGTGACACAAACACCAAGGAAGATACAACTCCCCAATATAAAATTAATACAAGGATATCCACCTAGCTGGTCGCTCATGGGGGACTCCTTGTACAAAGGGCTGGAGAAAAATCCAGTCCGGTGGTTTAATAATGCCATATTGTACCACCATCTGTGAAATGAAGGAAAGGGCCTGGCTCCATATAATGATAAAAGCCTTCTCTCCTGTGCCTAGCAAAATCCGAGTCTCCCTGGAGTCTATCCCATTTGCCTCTGAGAGTATGGATGTATCTAGCCTAATGCTGGTCAGTCTCTCGAATGCAAAAATCGAGTCTAATTAACATTCTTAAAAGAACAATATCGGTTATATTTGGAGCTCATCCAATCACGACGAATTGTCTTTGCATGAATTGGCCTTTTGCTTAAATGGAATGTATTTTTCACTAATCATCCAAGAAATCATCAATATCTAGATCATCATGAACCCTATTTTATTCTCAACCATTTGATGATTTTCTTGTGCTTTCAAGATTCCATTTTGTGGTACTTTGACCTTCTTTTATTTGAAACTCAGATATAACTTTACAGTACATAACTTGGACATGACTTGGAAATGACTTGACAGTGCATGACTTGACAATATATGACTTGGACATGACTTGGCAATACATGACTTGTACAAAACCTCGACATGACTTGGATATGATGGGAGTAGTACATGACTGAGGAGTACCAAACCTCAACCTCGACCGACCAAAGTTGATTAGAGAGTGAAGTATTGGCGCACTGGACTGTAGCAATTAAGAGAGTGCACAGGTGCACATTCGGTACACTTGTTGGTGCACATGGGAAGCAATCCAAACAGTTAAGAGGTATAGGTGGTGCACCAACCCTCGCAACCAACTAGTGTCAAGAGCCAACCAACTAGAGTCAAGAGCGCATGAAATAGAGGAGTACACATGGAGCTCTAGCTTCACTGACTTAGAACAGGCTAGAGAGTTGCAGAAGCCAACAATTTCCCACGGCCACAAAGAGATATGCCAATCCTTAGCATGCAAAGCAGAAGTTTGGACATTTGAAAGTTCACTTGCAAACCAACAGCTATTTCATACAAGGGAAAAGCCTTCATGAGTTGCGAAAGATCAGTTTGTGTGTTCATGGAAGTGAAGAATGACTCATCAACATAAGCTTGCGCAATCATGGTCTTTCTTCTGTATATCTGTAGACCATGAAAGACATCCGTGGCCACAAGATGATCAATATAACAAAGCATCGGACGAGTAGCTATTGCATAAAGCAAAGCGCTAAGATGGCATCCCTGTCTCACTAAACGATATACAGTCCACTGATTAGAAATATCTCCTAATAAAATGCATGTAGCTTTGCTATCACTAAAGAGCCAATAGTAGATAACATGTTGCAGGAGCAAGAGTGCATCCTACTGGGTACACTTTGCATATTCTATCCCAACATAGGCATTTGCAATATTATCAGTGATGTGTCTACGAGGAATAAAGCCATATTGGGTAGGATGTAGAAGAAAACTTTTATTCTATCGACCACCATTTAGCAATCATCTTATAAATGATTGGCATGAGTTTCACAAAGATGTTTCTTGAGAATCAGCTTAACCAGCCCTTTCTTCAAAGCATTTGGCATTTGCTGATTTTACAAGGCACTATTAATTATTTGCAATAAAACATGCTTAAGGGCATCGCAATAAGCCAAAAAGAACTCCACTGTAAGACCATCCCAACCTGGGGACTTCCATTTACCACAAGACTCCAAAGCATCAAGAAGTTCCCTTTCTATAAAAGCTATCTCAAGCTGTAGAGCCTGATCAGGAGCAATAATGGGAGAAACATGCTGTAGTAACTTCGGTCTTGCCAACAAGACCTCTTGTGAAGAGGAATCCAGATTTCCAAACCGTCGGGCAAAATGATAAACACATGCTAGGGCAAGTGTGCCCGTGAAGAAGTCCAAAGCCCATCAGATGTCAAAACCAACAAATATTATGAGCCTGCTTTTTATTCTGTCAACTTTTGACTTTAGCATCTACAACCGCTTTTCTCAAGTCATGCAAATAATGCTTCCCATAATCACAAGTAACAGATTGCATGCGAGAAGCGAATTCCAAGCATAATCAAGATCAATTTGGCACTTTTCTCGAACCATAACGGAGCATGATCAGAATAAGGGAAGGCTTAATGTACCCACATTTGACGAGTAAGAGCATCATACTCGTGTGCATTTATCATGTACCAACGGTCTAGCCTGGCCTGATATGCACAACGAGCATTATGCTGAAAGATATATCCTGAAAGCATGGGTTTTAACACTGTCCAAAGACCTACAAGACCAAGCTGAGAGATCAAACATGACCAATGGTGACGTTCCAAAGCCAGCATGTGAGTATTACCTGAAGTATTTCCCCTTGAAGTGGTGCATTATTAAAGTCCCCACAAAGAAAAGCATGCTGCCTCCAAGGATATTTCTACATATCCTCCCAAATTAAAGCTCTTTGATGAGAAGACTGAGGAGCATAAACATATGCAAATTTAAGTATTTCATCCTGGATCAGACACTGAATGATGATCCAGCTGCATCCTTTATCATTTAAATCCACAATTGGATGAAGAGAATGCTTGACAAGAAAAGCAACACCTGAAAAAGAATTTTCTCCCGCATAGAAGATATCATAACCAGCATAAAGACCTGTCCTGCCTGCGTATATATGCTGATTGTGCTCTTGTAGAGCCACTATGCCAGGCTGCACGTCATTAACATATGCCCATACAAGCTTCCATTTCCGAGTGTCACACATACCATGTACATTGAAGGTCAAGCACTTCATTTGTTCAAACATATTTACAGATGTCTTATACAGCTATATAGACCGCAGAAAGAAAATATATGAAGTTTGCATGTCCACCTCAGGGTTTGGGCCTCGTCCATGAGGTGTCACAACAGCCCGATGGGAGGATAGCAAACCAGCCACTTCTTCTTTTGGGAACAAAGTATGGCTGGCTGTTTACAGCAGCCCAAGTAATCCCAATTCCTGAATTTTCTGTAGGAGTATGACCATTAAAAGAACCACTATTCCATGTTTGAGGAGGTAAAGGTCTCCTAGCCAAGACAATTTTCCTCGCAGTCTACCAATTTTTAGAGGGATTCTTTTCCTTAACTTTAGGCTGAGACATAGAAGGCACTGAGCCAAAGGCTTTCCCATTGTTCAAGACCCATTATTCAAGACTTGAGCCTTCCCCTTAACTGGTGCTGCATTTACAAGCTTATTGCCTTTATTTTTTATTCGAGAAGGCCCAAGGGCATCCTTATTCTATACTAGAGAAGGCATGGCATCCGGGGGCATTTTATACAAAACCAGAGAGACCCTGTGAAGCCCTATGCCCAAACTTCTTGCACTCAAAGCATGTTCCTGCAAAAAGACCCCATTTCAGCCTATAATAGGCACTTCCCATGGCCACATTATTAATTGTGACTGAGTAAGATTCTAGAGTGGGCGTATCCGTGTCTCAAAGAATGTGAAACCTGTTAGAAGTTCCATTTGGGCAAGGTGGACATACCACCTTTCCTAATGATGCTGCAATTTTTTGCAAAAGTGAAGCCAAGCATTGGGGAAAATCCACCACCTCCAACCAAACCAGGCAACAATGCATGATCACCAGTTGGTAATCTTGAGTAGGCAACCAGGGCAAAAACATGCACCATTTGCTGCCCATAAAGGGGTGGAGAATGCTCTAAGAGCATTTGTTTATGCTGCTCATCCGCCATGATAACTTCAAAAAAACCCTTAGCTGCATAATGCACCTTATGAACAAAACAACTTCCCAAAGCCCTTGTCAACCAATTGCCCACATCTTCTGTAATAGGCATATGACCCGGGAAGAAGATGATGATAGCATGCTTGGCATATTCCCGTACTGGGTCTACAATTTCATCAACCTCCATCGTAATTCCAACAGAGGGAGGAGCATCTTTCCAATCCTCTCTTGTGTCTTCAAAACCCTCGTACATAACATCAAAAACCAACTGTGTCTCTTGAGAGTTGTAGGCAGGGTCATCCTGACCCAAAGCCTGCTTTTTCTTCTTGTTTTGAACCAAACTTTCTTTGTTGAAGGTCTTTTCCAATTCATAACCCGCCACAGTAGGCAAAGCTGAAAGCGAAATTTGACCACAACAAAAGTCCACCACAAAGCTAAAGTAGATGGTGAGGGAGAACTGATTTTATGGCTATGCACATTAGAAATCAACCAACATTAGACGATAGAAAATCAACGTAATTACTGGGAATAAAAGGGTTAAAAAAGGAGAAAACAACAAAACCCCTAAAAAATGAAATTGGACGCAGAGAGGAAACGGGAGATAAAGAATGCAACGCTAAAGAAAAGGAAGACCAAAACGAAATATAGACACGTGTGAACACCCAGCACTCAAAGGAAAAATCTAAAGACGGAAAATAGAGCTGAAGGTAGATGACTAGAATAAACAAGAAAAGGCAAAATGAAAACTCTGAAAACAACATGTGAGGAGAGAGAGCAAACAGAGGCGAAATTGTAAACATAGAAAGCAACCTGCACACAACCCTAGAGGAGCCCAAAGATCCCTTGGAAAGTGAATCGGAGCAGTGATGAATTGGAAGGATGACGATAGGCAGCAACGACCTCTCAAAAGCTCAAATGAGGGCTTAGGAGGGGCATACGAACAGCTTGAGTGTTCCCAAAGGGTCCTCTTGGCCAGCAGCACACACATTCTTTCTTTTCTTTTTTTTGAAAACTTTGAATGCTTTATATTACAAGATGGCTATCCCAGAAAAAACTGGTAAGCCGAAAGATTACATCAAGAGAAAATCTCCATGTAGGACAAATATACATCCTGATCTATGCAGTGAGTTTGCTGACAATCGAAGAGTGATTGCCAGCAGCACACATGCACACAAATACACACACACACATTTTTTTAAATAGTGAAATCCATGTAACTTTATATTATAAAAAGACTTTCCAAAGCAGAGATCAGCCAATACACCAATACACATACACACACACACACACACATCAAAGACTGGGCAGCTCACAGGGATACGCAGCCCACTCCAGGATCATGTATGTCCATACCCTTTGTTACTAGTTTTCTCATGTTCAGCTCTACAGGTCTGTAATTTTGTTTCATTGTCTGAGTTATCTTATTCTGAGCTGGGTAAGTTTATCTAGCCCCTAGAACAGTTTGTTGTTGTTTTTCTTGTCAATCTGAATTATGTCTAGAACTCTCTAGACCTTGTATTTTGTACTTGCTTTTTTTCCCAAAGATCCTAACAAGTCTCCCATGGATTATAATACAAACATTTTATTTCATCTCTCTCTCTCTCTCTCTCTATTTCATATTTCATATTTTACATTTTGTATCTAGGCATTTTTGGTACTCTATTTCATTTCATTTTGTATCTAGGATTTTTGTAGCCATTTTTGGCATCTTAGCTGTATTATGATGAGGCCACCTAGTTGGCGCATCGTTGATGATGTATTTTCCTTTCGGATGATTTTGTGTCCCATAGGCCATGTATGGCCTTCCGTGGACCTTTAATAAAATTTCTTTCTTTCTTTCTCTCTCTCTCTCCATATGTGTGTGTGTGTTTTTGAAAAACTGAAAAAAAAGGGGGTGTGTACATTTGTGTGTGTGTGTGTGTGTTTGTGTGTGATTACCTTCCTTTGGCCTGATGCTTTTGACTGACAATAATCTTCCCAGTATTTGGTTGGTACAACCGATACCCTCTGCTCTCCTGGCTGTAGCCAATAAACATGCATTTGATTGCCTTATCATCAAGCTTATGTCTCAGCTGAGATGGTACATGGACATATGCAAGAGACCCAAAAACTCTCATGTGTGAAAGTGAAGGCTTCGTGCCTTTCCATGCTTCATAAGGTGTAACCATCTTCAATGTCCTTGTGGGTGATCTATTCAGCACATAGTTGGCACATATCACTGCATCAAGCCAAAATTTATTGGGCAAGGACTTGGCCTTAACCATGGCTCTGGCCATCTCCATAGTGGACCTGTTCTTCCTTTCAGAAACAGGATTATGCTGAGGAGTGTGAGTAGTGCATGAGTGAACAATGCCCCATGAAGACAAAAATGCATCAAACTCCTTTGACATATACTCCCTCCCCCATCTGTGTTGAGGGTGACAAGCTTCCTGATTCATTCTCAACCATATTCAGCCACCTCTGAAAGCATGTGAACACTTCAAATTTGACTTTTAAAGCATATACCTAGCAATATCTTGTGAAGTCATCAATTAGAGTCATGAAATATTTGTACCCTCCATTGGCATTTGTCCTCATTGGGCCACAGACATCACTGTGCACTAGCTGCAATTTCCTTTGTGAGAATTTTGGACAATCCTTTTGAAAAGGAAACCAATGCATCTTACCCGAAAGACAACCCTCACACACATGTTTGGAAACTGTGTGAGTTTGAGGTACATCATTTGCCATGCCCTGTGAATGTAACTTGGCAAGAGCTCTATAATTGAGATGACCCATCCTCTCATGCCAAAGATGAGTTTCAGCAAGCTGTGAATCTGAAATAGCAAATGCTTCAATAGAAAATGCAGTTGAGTGATGATCAAGGTGATAAAGCCCCTTTTGCACAGTGCTAGTGAGAACTATGGCATTGTCATCATGAAGATGATATACCAAGTGCATCTGTATCCATCAAATATCACTCTGAAACCTGAAGTGGCAATTGCTGAAATTGAAATCAAGTTGACTTCAATTCCACGCACAAAAAGGACATTTGTCAAAGTGACAGGATGGCTAGAAATGGATGTGAGCTGCACATCTCCAATTCCTTTTACAGCATAGGAAGCATTATTAGCACATGTGACAGTCCCCCCTCGAGGTGCATTAGCTAAGGAATGAAACAATTGTATGCAAGAGGTGACGTGCTTGGAAGCACCACTATCAAAATACCAAGACTGAGCATCATTAGCAGTAAATAATGCATCAACTTTGGAGGGATCAAAGGAGCAATGGACAGCCCATGCCCAATCATCCTGGAGAGCATGTGCATGTGAGGCATGCTGGCTCATGGGATTCAATTGCATGTGAGCCATTTACTGTCAATCCTGCTTTCTTTTTCTCCAAAGCAATGCGCTTCCTGCATTCTGAAATTTCATGCCCTAGCTTGCGACAATAGTTGCATCTTTTCTTCTTTGACTTATCTGCTGTATTTTGAGATACATTGGAGGAATTGCCGCTGTTAGGCACATATTTAGGCTTGCCCATAGGCTTGGAAACCTTGCCTTTTCCTGTCTGCTGTGAAGCAAATGCATGATCAGGAATAGTACCTTGCCGATTAGCACGACTTTGCCCTTCTTGCAAAAGCAAAGTGACTAATTGATCAAAGGAGTAGTGGTCTAAATTACCCATGGCCACTAGTCCAAGGGTTGTAGCAAACCCTTGATATGTATCTGGCAGCCCATTCAATGTGGTATTGACAAGCTGAGAATTTGGCACTACCTCATCAATATTGGCAAGTTGTTCCATGAGATCCTTGACCTTGGTCAAGTATGCATTCATAGAGTCACCTTCATTCATGCTGACTTCCTGCAATGCCTTCTTAAATATGCAACACGTGCCTCATTGTGAATCTGATAAAGAGAAGCCAATTTGTCCCAACCATCCTTTGCTGTCTTGCATGACCGGATGTGTGGAATAATGATTCTCTTGCATGATAAAGCAATACAATAATGTGCATTTGCATCTTTTGCATCCCATCTTGTTTGTTCCTGAGTTGGAGGAGCAGCAACAGGGGTGGTAGAGGATAAATCATCAAGAGGAGTCCCCTCTGCAGAGGGACCAGCATTAGGGGCAGCCACTGCAGCATTGGCTGGCCTCAGATCAATCCCAGAAACAATGTTAAAAAAATGTCTTGCAACAAGAATATGTTTCATGAGATAAGACACATCGGATAGTTGGTGCCATCCAACTTATCATCTTCATGAAGAATGCCAAATAAATCATGATTGTTGCCTGCCATTGCAAATAGGACAAGTCAAAAATGCACTGACAAAGTGACGCACAAGATAGCCTCGAGGCTTGCAACTGCAAAAAAATAGGACTTGCTGTCCAAATCTGGAAAAGCCCCAAATTAAGCTGTAATTTGCAAATGTGATCAAATGGCCTGCAATTTCTTGCCAAATTCACTGCAAATCTGAAAGTATCGTGCAATCTACATGCAATAGACCCAAAAGCCCCAATTTGTGGAGCAAAACTGAGCCAAAAATAGGGCAAATTCAAGAAAAGCCCCAAAATTTCTGCAAATCTGTAAGTACAAAACAGTACGGATGGAACTGTACGGGCAAATCTGACAGAACTGTACAGAAATCCATATGACTGTACAGATGGAAGTGTACGGCCAAATCTAACGGAACTGTATGGACGTTGAAATGCGAGCCTGTACGGATGGTACGGACTGACACGCAGTACGAAAATCTGTACGACGGTGCGGACTGACGCGCGTGTGTATAGACGAACTGACGCATTGTACGGACTGTATGCACAGCAAGTTGCGTCGGAGCTGTGCGGACGTCCGAGAGCAAAAGCTTGACGATGGAGCAGAAATGTGCAAGCTGGAGCTGGAAGCAGGAAGCCGGAGTAGGGAGCAGGTCCGGGAAGGAAGTGCTCTGATACCATTGTAGGCTCACAGAAGCAAAAGGATGCAAAAGAGTGGAGCAAGAAGTGGAAGCCATCACATCAACAACTAGAATGAAAATGAAAGTACAAGGTACTATAAAAGAGAATCTTAGGACCTAGTGTCCTAGTGGTACCACTAGTACTAGATGTCATAAGACACTAAAAGCACTAGGTGACCTAAGTGCCAATAACTAAAGCTACATGGCACATACCAGGGCCTAGAGGGCATCAATACGACCGGGAGAAGATGGCCTACACCTGCTATATTATATGTTATTTTCGGGCACTTACATGGTCGTATTCCTGGATGTCTCTTTTCTACTCGGTTAATCCATGATTGGCAGCACCTTCTGACTCATCTGCATTGGTTAGGCTGTCCTCCAAATCCTGGTAATGCCCTTCATCTGCAGAGCATCCATTGGAACTGTGTCTTTACTCCCCCTTTAGCTCACCTTCAGCCTCTAGAAAGGCTTATTTTCTGCATCGTTTGGGTATTTCTACAGTTGATAATCAAGGCTTCACACTCTCCTTTACTTAGGCCAAGAGACAATAATGTTTGGGATTGCATCATATGCATATTTGGCGCATTCTCACCACCATGTTACAACCTTTTCAACCTGTCCCTCACCTATTTACTACTCTTTCTCTGGTGGATTGGAAGTTTGAACAGGGCCTCCTGAGCTATTCTTCTTTCTAATTTCATGATATTCTTGCCATGAGAGCTTATCATATTTTGTTCCCATAGTAGGAGCGTGGCAATCATATTTGGCATCTTGACAAACCTCTTGCTTGGTGGAAGGTTTGTCTCATTCACATTAGGAACTGCAAACTTCCTCTTAGGCAAGGGTTTTCCATGTGGCATTGTTTGGTAGGGGTACTACCAGTGGGCTCTTTCTTGGCTGCTAGCACTGTAACCAACAAACACATTTCGAGCAAGCGAAATGCTTCGAAACGTTTCTCTGAAATGGGCGAAACACCATCGCATTGGGCAAAACGCCCTAGTACAGGTTGTCACCTGTGTCTTGACTCTTGTGAGAGTGCTCAATGTGTATATGTGTATTTGAGAGCTCTTTTTAGAGAGAGAGAGAGAGAAAGAAAGAAAGAAAGTGTATTATTGTCCACTAAAGGCCAAAATGGGCCCATGGCACATCAAGAACTCTGCATACAAGATAGCACAAAATCAACGTACCACAAAGAAGAGGCATCGTCGAATATCATCTAAGTGCTACGCAATACAATGCAAGTGAAAGTACATAATGTCAAATCTGAGCCTAAATACAAAGTAAACTAGGTGCAAGGAAACCGCCCCTGGGTGCAAAATGGGGGGATGAGTACAATATGCCAATGCAAAGATACAAGTCCAGGTGTCACGGAGTCTGAGAACCAAAATAATACTGGAAATCCTGTCCATCGACTCTGCCTCCTGCTATGAGAGTACAAAACTGAGCAAAGGTGAGGTGAGCGGCTGGTGGGGCGAGATCTCCATGAGTAAGTCTCCTCCGAAAAGCTGCCATCATCCTGGATCGTCTGGAGATGAAGCGGCGAGTACGTCCCCTATGTAACAAGATCCTGCGGCGTCTACAAACCATCTCATATGTACATCCACAGGGTGGAGGCATGTGTCCTGTGTGAGCTCTGACCTCCTCGTGCTCCTCCTGGTCTCTGTCCTCTGGTATAGCGTGTGCCTGAGCTCTATCAGGCTAGGCTCTATCACGCTTCGGTCTGTGCTGATGGTCTCTGAGGTAGTCTCGTCGAAGCATAGTGGCCTCCCTGACATAAAGAGCTAGGCAATGCTGATCCTCGTAGTCCATCACTCGTGAGAGAGGTCCAAAGCCATCCGTGAAGAGACAGTGGAATCTACCTCTGAGCTCATAATATAGCGGGCATCTGCAAATGAAGTGCTCCTCTGACTCCACCTCTCCCATGGTGCAACAAGGGCAGATCCTGGTCTCTCGGCCTGTCGCCGTCCATCCTCCATGCGTCGCATCCTACCAGCCTCTATCTCGAGCTGATGCGAAGAGACTCTAAGCTGGCCAAGGGCAATCATCAGTGAGTGGGACATGTGGATACCTGTATAGCCTGGTGGAATGACAAATCCATCCTCTTATATCCGAAGGAAGTGGTCACGAAATGTGGCCATCTTCGTCGGAAGCTGCGTGGGATAAATCCAAGTGCGATACGTATGAAGCTGCAGCAAGTCTGCTCTCGTGACCTGGCTAAGCTCGTGGCAAGTCAACTCGAGATGAGGGGCATCTATGCTGTATCGGAAGGGAGGTAGTCTATCCATGTCTAGTCCAAGAGATGTGAGCCACCTAGTGAGTCTGAAGTACCAGCAGTATCGGGCCCCAGATCGTGCCAACTCCATAGAAGATGCAAGTGCTAACCATGGCAACCGAGCTCTGCCTGCTGCTGAGTCTCCAAACTCCCTAACCCTGTGCAAATACATGACCGACTGAAACACTGCATCCAATGCAAGGGGAGTAGCTCCAAACTCTGCTAGCATGATCTCGTGCGGAACTGTAGCCTTGGCCCTAATGAGCCGAGAGAACATGATGATTTGTAACCTCTCTACTCGTCTCCAATCTGCAGCGCCGAGGTTTCCTGCCCAGAAAGGAGCTGCATACATCGCAGCTGGTCTCCCCAATGTATCAAAAAGCAAGGATTTCGCATCGGGATGCTGAAAGTGGGACTGAAAACACTGACGCTCAAGATGAGCCAACGAAGCATACCCTTTACTAATCCTATCTCGTGCTGCATATGTCATGGTGAAAACCGGTCCCCTGAGAGAGAGAGAGAGAGAGAGAGAGAATTTGGAGATAATTGTTTATGTTATATATATAATTCATATAAAATCCATTTTTAAAACCCATTTCTAGACAAAACGCCTGGCAAAATCTAGGAACAAGAAAGACAAAACGCCTGGCAAAATCTAGGAACGTTTCTTGTGACTATGGCTGCTAGGCATATCAATTCCTTGGTCTGCCCACCTTGTTCACATCCAAGGGAGACTGGACTTGTCTTGCTACCCATGATTTTCTTCCTAGACTGGCGACTTATCTTCATGCCCGTTTTCCCAGCGCGTTTTTTGGCAGGAGGTTCTACTTGTTCGAGAGACATGCCTCTACACCAGACTATGTTCAGTTCTTCAATTGATATTGTTGCTGGGCTTTATGGTCTTTGTATCATGCCCACAACATTCCTTTGTACAAGCATTCCTCACTCAATGTTTATCATTTCTTCTATTCCTCCCTGCATTAGTCCCTTTAAGATGCGCGATTATGTGGAGATCTTCCTCTAGCTCAGCTAGAAGTGTTCTATCATTGTTTTTAGTTTGAGTAGTAGCTGCTCCTCTTTGGAGCAGTTATGAATGTATATTTTTTCTTAATGTGATATTGCTTTTTACAAAATTAAGTGTGTGTGTGTGTGTGTGTGTCTCTATGTGTGTTCTCGTGAGTTCATTGATCTTCTTCGGTAGCGCCTGCGAGCGAGATTCCCAACTGTTCTTTTGGGAAGTCTTTCTGGCTCTTTGGTTTTCATCCACCCAGACTGGAGTTTCATCTTTTCTTTGTTTCGTGTTTGGTTTTTTTAAGCGTTCTCTATAGCAATCCTTCTTTGATTGCTTGCAGATGCGCTACATAGATCATGATGTATATCTAGCATACACTGAGATTTTCAGCTGATGTAATTTTGGCTGCCTCATTTTGACGTCGCTACTCTTGTAATATAATCAATCAAAAGTTTTCACTAAAAAAAGTGTGTGTGTGTGTGTGTGTGTAGAGAGAGAGAGAGAGAGAGAGAGAGAGAGAGAGAGAGACCTTTGAGTCCACCATCCAAATCTTTTTCCTAGCTTCTTCAAGAGAAACACTAGTCTGCTTACAAACACACCCATCAAGATATAGTCATTAGAGGTCACCGCATAGCACATGAAGACTCTTTAAAGCCAATATTTTGCAAAGGGAATAAGGTTATAAGGAGATCATTTTAGTTCTCTTGAGAATATTTAGAGGGGTAACTGTTCAGTAGCATATACCTGCTTTGTAATTTCCAAAGCTATCATTTCTCCAATTCCTGTGCCAGCCTACATAATTCAGAGATACAAAATCTGAGACATTTATTCCTGGACACTATTGCTTGTTTTTAAAAAGAATACAGAACCAGTTGCAAAATCTCAGGTATGGGCTGAGTATAGAATCCATATTGCTTTTAAGTAACCTAAAAGTTCCCCATTTCTCCCTAGCCTTTGTTTCTCAATGGATCACAATATATAAACCAGAAATGCACCAATAATATAACTAATCAGATACGAAGTATAATAAATCATATAAAGCTAACAAAATATTTGGAAACTTATGCCATGTCAGGACAATATCCCTGCTATAAGTCTTATCAACTCAACCTGAAGCCATAGTTTGTCATACCAGCACTCAAAAAGACCAGAAATAAAGAGTGTTTTATAGACAGCAGAAAAAGGCAGACTGACAGCAAAGCAAAGACCTACAGAACAGATGATTTGACACAAGAAGAGAGCAGAGAACAGCAGGAAGAAGGATAAATGAGCAGAAAACGAAATTCTGTGTCCATGAATAGTACACAAGAAGCTCAACAAGCAGGTCGAGATGGAGCTTAGATCAAAACGTGGCCTTGATGCCAAATTTTAAATGACGAAGTGGATGCACACACGGGACATTGTGAAGGTATTACAAAAATGTCAAAAGGTCCAACTAGTACAACTCCAAAATGATGTTGTATATCTAAAAAATAAAGGCCTAGCCCTAAGGGGAAAAGACCCTCCTAATTGAAGGTCTTCACACTACAATCACTTAATATCTAACAAGTTTCTACAGCTTTTCTATATGGCTAGCTCTCTGATTTCCCCTTCATCCTCTAGGATATCCAAAGCACGTATCGCTCCATCCACTTGAGCCCCTCTTTGTGCCACCTTGTACTTTTTGTTGCCTCCATGTCTTTGTGAGCCTATGTGCATCCATCTTCTCTACCTTCCCCTTCGAGGGATATCGGTCTTGTCTCTGCTAGCATGATTAGATAGGGGGATCGCACTTTAAACCCCAGCTCTCCTATGAGAAACATTTTGTGAATTATTTCTATTCTGTCCAAATGCCCAGGCTAGGCATCCATAGATGACCACCATTGAACAAACATTGTGTGACCACATCCGCGTTTCCCATCTGGACAGATTTGACAGCATTTTGTACCAAGGGTTGTACCAGCTGTGTGAAAAGGATTATTAGATGGCCACTACTAGCACTTTGTACCAAGGGTAGGAAAGATGGAAAATGGGCAGTATATCGTGGAGGCATAGCAATCATTAAGGAGTTTAAATCTAAGCCAAAAGACTTTCAGTCTTAAACCTATATATCGCTGATTATGTTTTTCCAAGCTATAACGTAGGTACTCTAAATAACTGGAGCTGCTTTTTGCACTCTCTAGGAGCTGCCATGTGCCCTCCCTAAGCAGATGTACTAGAGAGGTTTTTTTGCTGTCAAATAGACCTGTTGGTCTTCCGTGGATGTTAATAGACATTCTTTCTTTCTTTTTCTTTCTCTACATAGGTTGCAATGTGTTTGTTAGAATGCTCCCTGCCCCCTCACACTTTACATTTTTGGGTTGCCAAGGGCTACATGGACCACTTTGGGCCGCCATGGTAGCTAAGCCCAACACCCAGCAATGGTATGCTTTGTTACCTAGAGACAACGTGTGGACCTCCTCTAGGGCCTCTCCAAGTGATGCAAGTCAAGGCTTTGTTGCCCCACCTAGGGACTTCCAGTAGCTTAGTGCCACTCCAACAAATTGCTACACGCCCAAGCCGATTAGACATGTGTCTGATGTGTTACTCATGTTAAGACACCTCAGACAAGAAACCTGTTAATAGGAACCTATTTAACACCTTTTGTTTACATAGCTGTTGTCAACGTAAAATAAATCTTGATGTTTCCAGAATTCTTCTGCATATCCATAACATCACAGGAGGATGTGACAAAGGATAGCAAACTATCTTAAAGATGTACCAACAATACGTGCTGGATGACAAAGCTGATCCATATTTCTTGATATATGTGCATTATGATAATGACAATTAATAAGAATCACACTAGAAAGCATGCATCACCACATTGGATAAAGATTATCACAAACATTTTCCTTTTCGAAGATTCCTTCAGACAAACTACTTCGGGTGGATTTGTTTCCTTTTATCTCAGTACAATGAGAAAACTTGTGTTATTGACTGTACCTCTCCAGCACCAAGGAAGACGAAAGTATGGTCTCCTAGTGTTCCCCCAGTCAACTTTAGAGCTGCAAGTAAGCCACTGAGGACCACAACAGCTGTGCCCTACATAAAACAGTTTAGAATAAAAAGTAAGCCTTAAAGCCACACGTGCCATCGAGGACCATGAAAGCTGTAATTTACAGGAAGCAATTCAGAGTAAATGGGCATGCAACATGTATGACAACGTATGACCATTGATCTTGTTATAACCCTTATCGCTAGAAGTAAACACAACTGCTGCAGATAATCGGTAAAGGAAGGCTATCATTGAAGATACATCAAGACCTACTGTTTCCAAATAAACAATCTCCCTCTTCTCAATGTACCATTTCTAAACCTCTACATCCCATAGATCTAACAGCAAGTGAATGTACAACGAAAATTCTATTCAAGCATATAATTACATAGGAAACAAAATGAGTATCTCTGAAGCATCCACATCATTCTATCTTCTAGATTCCTGAATGCTGTAATTGGTATGGAATAAACTGTAGATCCCATAGTTGAGATTAAAGTACCTGAATGTCATCATTGAAGACAAGATGCGTTGTTTGATACTTCGCAAGAAGCGTAAATGCATTGTGGTTTGCAAAGTCTTCAAACTAAAAATATTAGCACAAACCTCAATGAGAAACTCAGAGACATTAAAATTTAAATATGCTTTTAATATTAGCACGAGCCTCAATGAGAAACTCAGAGACATTAAAATTTAAATATGCTTTGTGAAAAAACACCAAGGAATCTAGTGCTTTATAAAGTAAAACAGTTTTTGTACAGTTTTTGTCAATGGAACAAGGAAACAAAGTATTATTTAGAATAGCTATGTAAGTATACAAGCCATCAAGAATCAAAGTAGCAATACGATTTTAAAAAATAAATATAAGGCAGGGGGGAAGGGGGGGAAGGATGTAACTGCCTGTGTCTTGGGACCAGGCAGTTTCAGACGATGAATGAACAATAAATTTATTAGTGAAAATAAAATTGAAGGTAGATTTAAAAAATGTGTCTATCTTGGACCCATGTATTTTCAGGCAACAAATGAACAAGCCTCAAAATAAATTTATTGGCAATGGTAGAAGGTCAACTAAAGGGAGTTCCCTATGGACATCAAATGTGGAATTCCTTTGAGGCAATTAAGGCATCAGTAGTGTGGTCAGAGCATTGATGGCCAACAAAGAGACTATTAAACGGTTCGTCATGCTATTAAGGGTTCCCTTACTTTACTGCTCTTTGATTGAGATGGTATTGTTTGTCCGTTGATGAGGTAATAATCTCATGAGGCATGTTGAAAGGACAGACAATCATTTACAAGTAAAGCGTATGCACATGTGGAACTTCTAAACGATTATCTGTCCTTTCTTCTCAGCACTACTATATGGCTGCGTAGAAGGTGGGGAGGTTTAAAGGACAGCAATGGCAATAATCTATAGGTGTGCCAGCGATCATAAACACTAACATTTACTGTCCTAGATCTCTTTTCCAGAAATTGTGCCACATAAACTCTGTCCAACCTTGCTTCTCTTCTTAGATCACCTATCTGTCTATTGCACAATGTGTAAATGCTAGGTAAGCCTATGTCAACCACTTGAAGGTTTTCCTTGAGGTCTTCCCAAAGTTGAAGTTTAGGGCCTCTAAGTACATACCCTTTTTGTAACCACCTGTCCTTTGAGCTTCAACCATTATTATTGAAATCTTCTAGGATAACATAGTCACTGCCCAAGTTCATCATTGCATCCCAAGTGGCTCTTTTGTCCATTGCATTAGGAAAAAAGGGAGCTCATTTTGGGGCCCTGTGAGAAATTGGCTATTTTATCTTTTATCTCTCTTCTAAAATGTCGGAAAATCAATAAAATACAGATATCTATCAGTTCAGGACCGCAGGTGTGTCAGTCCAGGGAGGAATAAAAAAGTCATTTCAAATAATTGAGAAGACGGGCAAAGCAGAACGTCCTTGTGCAAGTAAACTGGGCAGTAATACAAGTCTGGCAAGCACGGCATACCTCTTGCTCAGTTGGGCCTGCATCGCTAGTCTCATCATGAATGTAGAATATCATAATCTTGGTTTTACCAAGATTGATCTTCAGATCATGTGTCTCATGAGTGTGAAGTGCATCCAAGTGTCGCTTGAGGTCCTTCACTGAAGAGGAAAGGAAGACAACATTGGCTGCATAGAGGAGAATTTGAAACAAGGAGCCAGCAAGAGATGAGTGTGTCCTTGTGTCTCGATGAAAGTCTGATATAGAGGCCAAACAGAGTTGATGACAATGGACAACCTTGTTCGACACAATGGTACTCTTGATCTTCGCCATCCACCCTATAGCTGTCTGAAAATGTACCTCAATCTTGGTCACCTTTTAAAAAAGGGTTGTATGTGTGGGGTCAGCTGGGAGACCAAACCAAATTAAAGTGGAAACAATGGCCAACTATAAGGAGAGAGTTTGGTCTTAACAATAGAGACTGAGTTAGTGTGTCAAAGGCCGAGTCTGTGGGCAAGGAAAGACATATGGAGGAAGGTTCCTAGCTCATTTTTTTCAAAGAGTTTAGTTGGGTAGATAGTAATTTCTTCTCACTATTCCTACATACAAAGAGGATGCTTTCTCATGATCTGATTAGAACCCTCAATGTGAGATGGTCCAGATCAGATTCCACATTCTCTTGGAACAGTATGTTTGAAGACATATGGCTCAAAAGCATATGAGAGAAAATGTTTATGCTTATGTGACTCATTCTACACAAAGCAGTTTGGAGAAATTCTATGACCTAAGGATAGAGAACGAGAAGAAGTTACAGCACATGCACAATGGTCCGTATGGATAGCCTAAAATCATTTGTTTTTTAGTGATGCTGATGCCAATCCTGAAGTTCATCTTCTCCCTTGGGTTAATAGGGGACTAGAAAGGCTATATAGAGGTCACTAGCCTGCAACACAACAAAAGCCGAGGAAAGAGAATGGGAGTTTCTGCTGTACCTAGAAGAAGTATGCGATGGCCTTTCAGGAGGAACTTTATACATAGGTATTGGATAACATTCAGCTGCACACTCACAGATTTTGTATTTGTTCTCAAATGCTAGCAAGCTCAGTTGCACCTATGGAAACTGGATGTTCAGTAGCTTATGAGGTTTTATATATATGCTAGCAAGAGTAGCTGTATCTATGGAAGCATCATGTAAATTCTATTAAACATATACAAACACTCTTTTGCTGGGGAAAAAACAAACAAATAAAAGTCAATGGCAAAAGGGGAAAAGCTATCCACTCTCAGAGAGAGAACATATTGGACCCATCATCACTTGAGAAATGCCCCTGGCCGTGTTTCCATAGGCCTTGTGAGAGAAGGCATAGGCCATGTTTCCATAGGCCTTGTGAGAGAAAGCATAGTAAAGGGAATTATGAACTGGGAAAAAGAGACAACTCTGAGTCTGCTACCAAGATCATCTTCACCGAACCACGTTCTAGGAGCCAAATGATATTGTGCATCATCTGGAACTCACCGCCCAACCATAGAGCACCCCCAAGCACCGAAGCTAGACATGGCCCAACCCTCAGTCAGTCTCCACATCAATACCACAAAAGCCCCATCCACAAGGAATGCGTCAACCTAGCTTGTCAGGTATCGCCATGCCTCTAGTAGGAATCACTATCCATGTACCGACTGGTCTCCCCCATGCTGAGCCCCCTATGTCAAGATATAATCAGCATAAAGGGCCTATTCCCTTCAAGATTTCCATCTAGATATATCACTCTAGTTAGAATTACTCATCCTAACCTTTTGACTCCACCCACTAAGGTCTCATCAACCCATAGGTGAGTCATTAGCTAGCCGGGGTTAGCTAGGATGTAACAAAATAACACATCTATGAAGGATCCAATTAGATGAAAATAAGCTTGGAAGGTAAAGGTTATTGTCTTGAAAAACCATATACACAAATTATTGGAAGATGTTGAATTTGGCACCATGTGGGTAGAACTAATATAGATCCTCTACAATAGTCTCTCCATATCGTAGATGCCTACACACGCATCCAATACATCTCCTTGGCAACTGGGATGTGTGGCTTTTCTTACTGCTTTACAGTGTCAATCGTAGACATGGTTAGGCATTGACCACATTGCTTATATATTTCCTATTGCATATGTAGAATCCGTATTCCCCCCCCCTCCCACCAAAATGTACAGCTATAAATTGTGCCCTTCACACAATCGCACAGGTAGGGTCAATGGACGTGCCAAACATCTGCAAGTTGAAAATGCCAATCAATGTCTACAATGCAAGATTGAGAAATTCAACAATTGAGTTGCTCACACAAATAATACATTATACATATCAAATGCTAATTAAGGAGGTGAGAAGTCATGAAGACCTTGAGGCTTCACACAAAAGCTAGGGCTTCAGCTCCCTTCTATGTGGCATTGGCACATTGGAATGCATTAATACATATACGTGGGTGAATAATCTCCCCTAATTGGCTGGCTGCCCACTGACTGGCCACGCCAAAGCGACACAAAGCACCAAAGTATGTGGCACCTACCCCCTTCATCCACAATGGATGTATGTGGAACAATGCCACCTCATGTATCCCATTGAAAACCTTTTTTTGCCCCCCAGAGAAAAACTTTCTATTAATGCTTGAAAAAAGGCCAACCATAGAAATCAGTGTTGGAGGTGGTGGCCTCACCCCTCGTTGCAATTGTAGCATGGTTCATTTGAGGGGGGAGCCACGTGCATTTGACACGTGGAATCGGGAGTTTAGTCTCATAATTAGTTGTGGGCTTGTGTAGCCCTTGGATATAAAAGATTGTTTGAACCCCTCCCTCTCATCCCTCCTGGGACTTTTTGGGAGGAGAGAGAGGCTCCAACCTAGCTATGGGGCAGCGGGATTGGGACCCCGCACCTGAGGCTGACAAGTGGCGTGCTCTGCGCGCCTACAATCAGCTATCTGTGTTGTGGAGGAAAACAAGAAAGGAAAACACTATCTCGCAACCAGCCTATTTCAAAGGACCTAGCTCACTCCTCAGGGAGTCTCTAAAAAATAGGGCCTACCAATAAGGGTGGAGGACTATAAAACCAGCGAATGCCTCACTCATCAAATATACACGCCAAGCCTTGCGAGAATGCGCCTGTCTCTCAATGGTGGTCCAAGATCCCATTGTCCCTCACTTCCATATGGCATGCAATGTATAGATGATATCTTGCCAAATGGTAAAAAGCGTGGTTGTTGGGGGGAATCTAATGTCCTCCCATCACCAAACTGTAATAGGCGACCTAGATGTTCCAAGCAATGATGCTGGACACCATCTCCCCAATACTATGCTCAGGTTAAGATACAGGACATTGTTGAGAAGGAGGAATCATGTCACGCACCTAAATCTAGAAGACCCTCTTCTGTGTATGCATGTCAATCGAGAAGGCATGATTTCCTTCCATCAACCAGGTTGCCATGCCAAGGTAAAGTCCCACTGCATCCTAGCCACAGTCCTGGAGGGCCCCCTATCAAATCCTCCTCTCAACGAGGTAGCTCTACAAGCTGTACAGAATCATCTCGAGGTCTCTATCCATGCACTCACGGCACCTCCTATCCACACACATCTCCTCCAACCATAGGCCAATGGCAAATCGCCGATGGACCACCATCTAGAAGAAATATGTAGCCTTGATCCATTGCCTCTCTCTAGAATGAATCCATGTAGCCACCTCAAGCTGAAGATGGTGATTAATTCATGGCATGCACCTCCATAATCCTCTCTCAGCTCCCTACTCTAGAGGACTAGAACCACTCACTCAGATCCCACTGCACCTCCCAAAGGAGGCGTCCCTCCCACAACAAAAGCCCCAACGTGACCGGTGCTAGCTCGATGGTCCAACCCTTATCCAGAGAGCCCACTCCTCTAATCGCTCTCAATTAAGTAATTTCCATAGCATCATCTAGATCAAGGTCTCCCTCTGTCTATGGATGAAGAAGACCCCTTGGTCCCACTCTGTATTGCATAGGTTGGAAGGTGCCATGCATCTACTAGATCCTTGAGGAAAACCTTTTCCTAGAGAACTGCCCATACCACACCGCAAGAGTTGAGGCTCTATGTAAAGCAACCCTCCAAGACTCAAGGATGACGGAGTCTATTGCTAGCATCCATGTGCCTGCCCCCCTCATGTGAGAGTCCCATTGAAAATCTCTGACCACTACCAATGAAAAAATGTCAGGGATGGTCTAGCCTCACAAGTTGCATTTATGGCTCCTCTATATTCAACTTTTGTATATGATAGACCAATTGTAGTTTCCTCCTTGTTGCTCCAAGATACTAGTCCAACTCCAATGCTGAAGCAATATCTAGAAGAGGACTAGTGTTATCTCCCAACCCACAATCACTATCATGACACCTAGAAAGTTTGAATTCATTCCTTCTCTTATACTCGACTCCACGAGTCATTGTGACCTTATCATATCTAAGGATTCTCTTAGCTTCTTTCTAATGCTATTCATTAGGGTTTGCCATATCTAGTTTAGTAGAATTGAATCAAGCAAAAATATAAGGGTGGGATACAATATCCTTAACATTGCTAAAATGTCCATGATCTATCCAAGAGTTGCAGTGAAGATTAGATGTCTTCTAATTAGGACCATTTCATCAAAGGACATATCCCGTGCTACACGAAGTGCTGGCATGATATCACGATACCGACAAATATCCTCAATGCTGGAAAGGAGGATAGCCACTTGATCATCTTCCCCAACAGGGGCCTTCAAAGCAGCAAGTCGGATGATGAGGGATTCCATATGATTCAAATGAGCATTAAGAGAACCTTCATGCTTCATATGGAGCTTAAAGAATTCATGCTTGGGAAATACTTTGGAATTGATAATTTTGTTGCCAAATAAGTTCTCTAGCTTGTCCCACAATTCATGTGCAGTGTCATCAAAATCCAAGTGATGAATAACACCATCAAACAAACCCAAACCAATGGTAGAAAGACCTTTGTCATTGAGAGTTTCCCATGCTAGAATTTACTTTTCATCCGATTCAGCTTTGTTGTCTTTGCCACTAACCACCTTCCACACACCTTCCTTCATAAGCAAAAGCCTCAGCTTGGTTTGCTAAGTTGGAAAGTTCTTACCATAAAACTTTTCAATGACAATTCCCGCTTTGGAATACTCTCTGTCTGCTTCAAATGTTGCAGCAATATTGGCTGAAGTGCGAGCTTGGAGCAAAGGCTAGAATAGTATGGGCTGTAGTAGCAGCTCAGCTTGTAGTTGGGACAGAAAATGGCCAAGAAAAGGCATCGGACCAGTTAGAATAGTGCAGGCTGCACCTCATGTTGCAGTCCGGGCAGATGGCGGCATTCTTGAGGCATGAATAGCAGCAGCAGCAACACTCTTCAAGTAGGTCGTTTCTTCAAAAACAGGCTCCAAATGAGGTCATTTTTAGGGTGACCAGTAGTACAAACATCTCCACAACAGCAAGTAGCTATTTCCTTCACAAAAATGCCCCCAAAACAACAAAAACGGGCTGCTTTTGAGCAAAAAACGAGCTGTGCCTTTTCCTCTATGAAGACACCCACTAATGCCCACAAGAATGGTGACCAAGTTGCCCCAAATCTAAGCACAAATCTAAGCAAACTCAAGGCTCATGGCGCAGCAAAATACACAACAAATCACATAGCAACTCCAACTCCACGAATCAGCTCCAATGCCCAACAAAATCCACAACTCATGGAGAGGCTAAGAGTGAAGGAAGAAGGGCTGCCTTCCAAGGGAAAAGAGGGAGAGTAGCTCCTCTTTCTTGGCCTGCCTCACCTCAAACCCTTGGAAGAGCAAGGAGCAAGAGGGAAAGGACTAGGAGAAGGAAGGATGGAGGAAGAAAGAAAGGGAGGAGGAAGGATGGCTCTGATACCACATGAAGGAACATGGTGGAGAGGGACAGGGAGAGGGAGAGGGAGAGGGAGAGGAAGAGAGAAAGAAAGAAAGAAAGAAATTTTATTAAAGGTCCACGGAAGGCCATACATGGCCTATGGGACACAAAATCATCCGAAAGGAAAATACATCATCAACGATGCGCCAACTAGGTGGCCTCATCGTAATACCGCTAAGATGCCAAAAATGGCTACAAAAATCCTAGATACAAAATGAAATGAAATAGAGTACCAAAATTGCCTAGATACAAAATGTAAAATATGAAATATGAGGAACATCGTCTTCCCTAAGGGGTCTGTGATCCAAAGAAATGATGGAAGTCATGGCCATCGACCATGCCTCCTGCCATGAGTGTGAAGATCTGGGCAAGTGTCAAATGGGCTGCTGGCGGTGCCAAGTCTCCGAGAGAGAGGGTAGGCTAGCGAGAGAGAATATAATACTCAAATGGAAACATAATGAAAGTGAAAGGAAATGGAAATGAGCAATAGACAAAATGGAAAGAGACACATTTGATAAGCTTCATGTAGACTCCTTGATGTGTGTTGATGTGACACACAAGTACAATCATATATAGGATATACACACACTAGAATACCAAAGTGTACATGGGATATCTCCCAATATGACACGTGGCACTCACATAAGACTCTACTAGAACTCCTAGTAGAACACACTAAAACACACTCAACTTGACTTCATGTTCTAACACTTTTTTGGGTGGGGGGAGGAGGGGACATCTACGAGTCACCTATGTTTTCTCTATCTCAATGGTGTAGCTCTGTTTGTAATCGACTAGTCCTCACCAAGTGTTTCTCTACCAATAAGACTTAATGTGGATAGATCACAAACTAAAGGAGTGGCACCCAACCAGAGTCGCCAATTGATTCCATTAAAGCCTAGAAGTCATTGCTGTTTTATGTCCTCACCTTTCTCAAAAGACACGAGTATCCCATACCATAAATGTCCTCCTTGATACACATAAACTGGGTTGATTCTAATGGCAATAGATTAAACACATTGTAATTTATCAGAGCTACTTGAAATGTCATGGATCAAAGTGTTGTAACACTTGGTATCAACTATTTTTCTATTTCTTTTCTAGAGAAACTTGGTATCAACTATTATCAACAACATGCTACCAAAACTTGGCGGTGCTTGAGGCTGCTCCTCCCCACACGAGCTGCCCCTCCCTCCCCTCAGCCTAGCCTCTCCCTCAGCCCCCTCCTCCTCCCTCTCAGCCCCTCCTTCTCGTCCCTCTCATCCCCGTCTCCCTCCCGCCCTCTCCTCCCTCTCTCCCGGCTGCTACCCCCTCTCCCTCCCTCCCTCGTCTCTGTACCTCTGCCTCCTCTACCCCCGCCTCAGCTCTCCCTACCTCCGCCTCCTCTACCCCCGCCTCAGCCCTCCCCCCCCTCGCCTCTCCTTGCCCCCGCCTCAGCACTCCCTCCCTCCTCTACCCCCGCCTCCTCTCCCCCCTGCCTCAGCCTTCCCCTCTCCCCCTTCAGCCTGCCCCGCCCCTTCCCCCCCACCTCCTCTTCCCCCTGCCTCAGCCTTCCCCTCTCTCCCCCTTCAGCCTACCCCACCCCTTCCCCCCTCCGGCCTCTTCTTGCCCTTCCTCACCTCCTTCATCCTTCAGCCTCTCCCGCTCCCTCCTGGCGGCTTCTCTGCCCCCCTCCCTAGGCAGCTCCTACACTCCTCCCCAGCAGCCTCTCTCTCCCCGCTATTGGCCCCCACCGACTAGGCCTCCTCCTCCTCTCTTTTGCCTCCCTCTTCATTCTCCTTCTTGTTCAGGCAACATTTTGTGCAGAAGATCCCATTGTGTTTGAGTTCGCCTTACCATCTCGATTGGCGATGGCTCAGCCTTCAACCAATCCTCGCCCACTCCCACCAGCCGCAAAAACCATCACATTCTCAAAAGACGAGTTGTAGCAGCTCATAAAAGATACAGAGCAAGAGAGATTGACATCGCTCTTTGCTCGCATCCATGGGTCCCACCCTTTCAAATTACAAGCCAGGGACTGGATGCTTGCCGCTTTACCTGAAGACCTCGTAGGGCACCTCACAGATGTTCGTCTATTTGGTCGAGGTTTCTTTCAGGTTGTTTTTTACAATGCTTCAAGCCAGTCCTTTGGCACTGAGCTCCAGGAGGATGTTCTTGACACCTTTCTTGTTGGCCTGTGGAGGAGGATGGCCGGACATTTTTACGCTTCCTCAGATTCCCCGGCCTCATTCCGGGGTACCACGTGTTAGGGCCGTTGTCTCTGACCCTATCCTTACGGATGACCGCATCATGCTCCAGCGTCCAGATGGCTCCTTCTTTAGGCAGAGAGTTGAGATCGCTGGGAGGAGACAAGATCAGTTCCTTGTGCTGATGAGGTTACTCCTATCTCTTCAGCCGTTCATGTGAAGGAGCTTTATCCTAGGGAGCAACCCTTTGCTTAAGCTCGTGCTGTACTCAAGGCTAATGCGGCTATTTTGGCCGAGATCCATCAGCAACAGCAGCCCCCTTTTCCTCTTGTTCCTTCTTTACCTCTTGACAGAGGCAAGGGGATTATTGCTTCTACTCCTCCATCTGCAGGAATCCTCCCCACACCTATGACAGAAGCATTATTCATGAACTCTTTTGCAGTTCTGGCAGACATGGCAGAGTTTGATTTAGAGGAGGAGTTTGTACCCTCTACCCTTGGGGATCACCATGAATAGAGCTTCCCCCTCTGCAGGTGTGGGAGTACTTTCCCCAATTGATTTCTCTTCTCTTAATAGGAGGAATTTTTCCCAGGTGAGGGATATCTCCGTTACCAGGTCGGGTAGATTTTTCCATCCGGCCTCTTCCTCTCGTCGATGAGGATTGACAGTTGGAACGTTCAGGGCCTTGGAGATGTACCTCACCTCCGCCGTTGGCAGCTGATTCATAACGATCGAGGTGTTACTAGGGGCCTCATTGATGTCCTCATGATTCAAGAACGCAAACTAGATGTCAGGGATTGTGCCAAGTCAGGTAAGCTTCTTTTAGGACATACTTTTTGGTCACCCGCCTTGGGCACCAGGGGAGGTACTTGTATATCTATTTCTTCTTCTATGCTACCCTTGGTGATTGGGTATGGGATCATAGCTCCCTCTAGAGCTTAGTGGGTCATTCTTTTAATTGGGGGACGTAAGGTTGGTTTCTTAAACCTTTATGCCCCCAATTCAAGAGGGGACTGTTCTTTTATGAAAGGAGCTGCTTTCTTGGTCTTGCATTGCAAAGTCTTGGATCATTGGAGGTGATTTCAACATGGTTGAAATTCCCACAGACAAAAGAGGTGGTAGGGAAGGTGGCTTACACTCCCTAGAGAGAGTAACTTGGGATGCCTTCCTTTTTCAATACAGTGGCAGAGATGCTTGGCATGATGATGCTTTTCACACTCAGCCGCAATCACCCTATTTTCTTGGTCAAACAGGAGGTTGCATATGCCTATCCATGCATGGATTGATAGATTTTATGTGAATGATTGGGCTCTGGATAGAGGTGGGACAATATGCATTACACCTGGGATGTCCACTTCAGATCACTTTCCAGTTGTATTATATGTTTCAGATCCTCAGGCGAGGAGTCGCTCTGCCAGTATTAGGATTCCAGATGCATTAAACGGAGAGGAGGATCTCATAGAGACAATGTTGCAGACTTGCGTATCTCACATGCACGACGGGCTGCTTTCCCCATCAGATATAGCAGCAACCCTCTGAGATATTAGAGACTTTTATCACTCGATTGCTCGGTCTAGGAGAGGTGAGATCCTTAGGTAGAGATAGGTATCCGCCAGCAGTCGGCTGCTATTCAGAGGAAAGAGTAGAAGAGGCCTATAGATGCTTGGGTTTAGGAGCACCTTGCTGCAGTAAGGGCTCAACAGCAGTAATTGTTGGATCAGAGAGCAGAGTATGCCTTTCATGCTAAGGAGTCATTTTGGACCCAGACGGGAGACAGGGTCAACAAGCAGTTCTTCTCTACTCTTGGCCCCAGACATAGTAGGGAGAGTGTTTCATAGCTTGTTGACTCAGACGGAGTTTTACAGACACATCCAAATACTGTCTTGCAGGTAGCTATAGATTTCTATGCCTCCCTTCTTACAGTAGATCCTGACACTCAGGCCAGAGATGATGCTCAAGTTATTATTTGGCAGCACTTACCTATGTTGGTGACTGGAAATATGATAGTCTCAATCGATGCACCATTCACCAAGATAGAGTTCAGGACTGCTCTCTCTGCCCTTCACAAGGGCAAGTGTCTTGGTTCAGATGGCCTTACACCCTCTTTCTTTATTTCATTTTAGGATCAGATTGGGGATCACTTTACCTCAGACTTGCAGGGCTTGGGACTCGGGTGAGATGCCAAACTCACTAATTGAGGGCCTTATTCATCTTATCCCTAAAGGGGGTTGCAAGAATTAAGTGTCGTAGTGGAGACTGATCACTTTGTACAAAATCCTAGCAAAGGCAATCAGCCTACGTCTACATTCCTTTCTTCTAGATCTTATACATGATACGCAGACGGGTTTTGTACATGGTAGGAGCATCTTCAATAATATTTTCTCATTTTGGGAGGCTTTTGAATGGGCCATACATAATGGCCATAGGCTTGCCATTCTACTCTTGGACTTTGAGAAAGCTTATAATAGAGTAGACTGGGGTTTTCTAAAGGGTACCTTCTCTCGCTTTGGATTCACAGATGCATGGATCAGAGGGGTGTTAGCTCTCTACAAATCAGCCTGGAGCCAGGTTTTCATTGGTGGAGTCAACGGAGACAGATTTCATATTACCAGATCGGTCTATAGGGATGCCCTTTAGCCCCCTTTCTCTTTTTATTTATGGCTGAAGCTATGAGCTACTACCTTAGAGCTCAAGCTGACATTATAGGGCTGAGTCTTCCATTGAGTCAGGAGGATGAGCTTTTGGATAGTGAGTTGGCAGATGATATGGCTGTTTTTTTGGATGCCACACCACATATACTCACCTCTTTTAGAACAACCTTGGATTTGTTTTGCACTGTAGCAGGGACCCATATTAATTGGAACAAATCCAATGGCTTTTAGATTAGTGATGAGGACACTCCAGACTGAGGGATTGACATAGGATTCACTTGGATTTAGAGGGGTGTCTCCATCACGTACTTAGGATGCCATGTTGTGGTGGGCATCTCTCCAACACAACAGTTTGCTCCCGTATTGGAGAGCATTAGGAGAAAACTCATTTTTTAGAGTTCTGACAGACTTGATCTTGTATCCAGAGTAGTGGTTGTGAACCAGGTATTATTCGCCACTGCCTGGTTCGTTTGCTCTTGTTGGTGCAGATCTAGAGGTTGTATATCTCAGCTCATGAGACCTCTCAGGAACTTTCTTTAGAGTGGGTTAGATGGCACCTCAAATGTTGTAGCCAGCGTGGCTTGGGGGACCCTCATTCTTCCCACTGGGGAAGGAGGTCTCAATATTATTGATCCGAATTTGCAGTGTATGGCCTTGCTCTGCAAATTTGTAGTGAGAGGATTGATGCCTTGACACGAGCCTTGGAAGGATTTCTTCCTACACAGCATTCAGCCTTGTACACCTTCTCACGGGGGAGATTGGATGGACAGCTTCAAATGGATTTTTACTTCAGCCCATCTTAGATCTCCCTCTTCCCCTCTCATGGCTTCCATTCTGAAAGCTTGGGGCAGCTTCAAAGACACTCTTTGGAGCCTCCTCTCACGAAGAAATAGACAGGTAGCCAGTTATGTGGAATGAATCCATATTGGATGAGCATGGCAGATCACTGGGTGTGTCACATTATATGCAGTGGTCTAGATGGGAGAGGGGACCTGCTTCCACTGTAGGTGCCTGGAAGGATTTTAGACAGCTTCCAGAAGATCGGAGACTATTATTAGTTGGCCACCTCAGAGGGAGTGCACTCAGGATGCAGCAGATAGAGACAACCATACCAGCAAGTGGATAGATACAGATCACTTACAAATCACAGGGTCCACTTGGTTGGGAGCCTTTACGGAGACGGGTGTTCCATTACAGGTTATTGCCTTGCGGGATGCACATGAGGAGAACCTTGTCTTTGATGTTTAGTCGGGAGGCAGACTTATCAGATCTTTAGATGATATATTTTTGGAGGTTGCCTTTCAGCCTGTTAGGATTGCAAGTAACATGGAGTGGGGCACGGACTCACAGTGGTATCTTGATCCTGACCCCGTTCTTCTGGCACTTGGGTCTGGGAGACTCTGGTTATATGGTAGTTCTCCCATCATGTTATTGCAGTGGGACCCAAGGGAGTGGGAGTGGATTGATGAAGGGCACCGAGAGAAGAGAATCACCTTCTTTCGCTACACAATTAGAAATGCCAGGAGATTTCAGCTTAGTAGTAGAGGTTGGAGGCTCTTCAGAGCTCCTCATTGGGATAGTTTTCATATTTCTGCAGAGGTGCATAAATACTTTTGGAGGAGGCTCTGGACATTCCTCAAAAATAGAAAGATCACTCTTTTCTTTTGGCTTTTTATTCATGTAAGGATTGTAGTGAACCCTATGGAGATCCAGGTTCGGGCTTGACCGTACTTGTCCTTGATGCCACGCAGCAATTCAGTTAGTTCAGCATTGCCTTTGGGAGTGCAGATATGCGAGGATGATATGGAAGAGTGTTGCTAGGATTTCATAGAGCACCCTTCTTCATGAGTTGGGGATCAGTGGCATGGTTATCTCTTACTGAACCTAAGGTGTTTTTCGAGGGACAGGAATCAGACTCATCCTTCATTATACGATGACACTCTATGGAGTCATGCTCTCTCCAGGATGTTCCTTTCACTTCTTTCCGAGCTGCTCATGCCTTGGTAGACACATCTTGGGAGATTCTGGCTAGCATTGTAGCTTGGCATATTTGGAGGGCTAGATGTACGGAGGCGATGGAGGGTTCACAGATTCACCCTTCCCAGTCTATGGCTAGTATATGGACTAATACTAAACACACACTGATGGCCATCTGGGCGAGCATGCAGGGATCCTCTAGAGCAGCTACAACTAGGAGAGATACTTTTTTCAGAGTTTGGAGAGGATCTCCGTTCTTCTCGGAGTCTTCTTCAAGTTTGAGGTGGCATTTTCAGCCTCCACCTTGGATTTTGTTAGCTTCTTTTGAGGTGTTTTTTCTTTCATGCATGTCATGATATACTCCCGCATTTGACCTTGCTCCTATGGTTTTCATACTTAATGAAGTAATCTTTTTTTTTTTTTTAAATGTAAGGATGTAATCGATTTTACATTATTGTTTATGGAGAGTCTACGAGCATGAGTGTGAGTGGGTGGATGAGTGTGGGGGCATGTGTGTGTACCTGTGTGCACTTGTTTCCATTCCAGTATCAGAGCAGTAGAGAAAGGGCATCCAGGAATCTTCCCTACAAATCTCCCAATGACAACCTCCCAATGATCAGTAGTCCAATGGCCATAAGCATTTGTCCTCATGTTGACACACATGGAAGCTATCATACAAGTCCATGGCTGTTTTTGACGGAAAAAATTATGGAGCATAGTCGCCTTCCTTGCAAGTACATGATATCTGATATTTAGAACATTAAGTCCTCCATGCATCCTAGGGGAGCACACCATTAGTCTCAATGCTTTCACAGCAGTTTTTGTCTTCTATAACAGCTCCATAGCTTGAGACATAAAAGCTGAGATATCTCTAGAGGACCAATGTAGTAAAGGCAAGAAGAACTGAACATAAGACATTACAATAGACTGGACTATTCTAAGCCTTACATGAAGTGGCCAAGTAGAAATTTTCCAATATTCCAATTTATGTTGAAGTCTTTGGAAGATCCATTTAAGCTGTTGCTTCCTGGTGATATGCCATCCTATAGGATATCCCAAATGCCTGACAACATCTTTGGAATGCACTATCTGACCAGGCCAGAGAATAGAATGCCAGTCACATTGTTTCAGGGGAAGTAATTTGGATTTGTCAAAATTGATATGCAATCCCGCTGCTAATCCATACAATGATAATGTGGCCATAAGCATGCGGACTTCCTGAGGAGAGTTCTGTGGCATAAAAAAGGAATCATCAGCATATGCCTGTGCCAAAAAAGATGCAGACCCAGGGATTTTAAGACCAGTCATCTGTCCTGTGCTTGTAAGATGATCAAGATACATCAGGAGGGGATGAGTCGCAATGGCATAGAAAAGAGCACTAAGGGGGCAACCCTGTCTGACTGATCTGCCCAATGTCCATGACCGAGATAGATGGCTTCCGAGAATACACTGGGAAGTAGAGCCAGAATAAAGCCAATAAATTGCATTTGCTATCTTGGGACCAAAGCCCAACTTTGTCATGGTTTGGGAGATAAAATCCCATTGTACAGTATCAAATGCCTTAGTGATATCTACCTGCAATATGAGCACATCTTGATTTGAATACTTAGCATATTCAATTGCAGTCAATGCATTGGAGATATTGTCATGGATTTGTCTTCGCGGCACAAACCCATACTGATGAGGATGAAGGCCCGCATTCAAAATCCCATGAAGCCTATACACAATCATTTTGGCAATGAGTTTGTAAACTACAGGCATCAGAGTAATAGGCCTCCAATCTGACATATGATCACAAAGATTTTTTTTTGGCACAAGTTTGATTATGCCATGCTTCCAGAGGTGCGGCAATTGATTTTCTTGCCAGGCAACATTGATCATTTGTAAGAGAACATCTTTCAAATCATCCCAGAAAGAAATATAAAATTCCACCGTAAGACCATCCCAGCCAGGGGACTTGTATTTGCCGAGATGGGATAATGCATTATCAAGTTCCGTGTCAGTAAAAGGTCTCTCAAATAATAGAGCATCATCCATTTTCACTATCCCAGAAACATATTGAAGAAATTCAGTCCTCGCATCAATCATTTGATTTGATGGGGAGCCAAGGGTAGAGAACAGTGTCTGGAAGTAATTTTGGCATTCATCTTGGAGATCAGAGAAAGAGTGCGTCCAAGATCCATCTAGTTTCCTGGCCCTTAGACACGAGTTTTTCTTTCGAGTGGCATGCAGGCCCTGGAAAAAGGCTTTTGATGAGCAGCCCTTATCCATGAGGGGCTTCATTCTTGCTCTAATCTGCCATTTGTGCAATTTCCGCTAATCATTATCAGTCAGTTTGATCCGGGCTTGTGAAAGGGAATCATTTTCTGATTCAGAAAGGGGCCTTAAATGTGAGAATTCAGTCAACTGTTGTGCTGTCCTTTTTGCCCATTTGACCTCATTCCTCCATGTAGCCATGTGCCATTTTCCATAGTCCCTAATGACATTCTGTATACGAGAGACAAAGCTGTTTCAAGCATAATTCATGTCCTCCTGAGCATGCAAAAGCAAGGGACGAATTGCAAATCTGATCATTTGCTGGAAATATTGATGTCGAAGATAAGCCTGATTAATATGCAGTAATCTGCTGGAGAGAGGCGGCAAATCATCCAGTGGCATACCAAATTGCAGATTTAACCATAATGGGGCATGATCTGACAATCCCAATGAGAAAACTATGAGGAGATGAAGGCTAAAATCTGCATATTGTTGTGGATAAAACAAATACCATCTGTCAAGCCTTGCCAAGTATGTGGTAAATGCATTATGATGGAAAGTCAAATGGGCTCCTGATAATCATTCGGGGACAAACTCAATAAGGAAAGAAAGTATTCATTGGAGTGCCATTTTTGCCACTCCACTTGCTTTATAGGAACCGGTTAGGGCATACAATCTCATGAAATTGGGAATCAGATACATCGATGACGTGGTCGATGATCATGGTCATGTCTTATCTTTTCCTCAGGCCACTGCCACTTATGCATTGGGAATGCATCACAGATTGATATGGAAGAAAATTGCTGATCTCTTGCACCCTTTTCTACCTATTCCCCCTGTGGCTGACACAGACAGGCTTATGGAATGGCAATTGTACCCCTCTGCTACATGCTCTCGTCCTATTCCTCTGCCTGTTTTGACCTCCATCAAAGTCTATAAGCTTCTTCAGCCTGCCCCTTGGATTCATCAATATGCTAATACTCTGTGGCATATCAGGCGGCCCCTTTCATGGTGGTGGAAAAATCTCCGACTAATATGGAGGTGTAAAATGCCTTTGAAACAAAGACTTTTTCTTTGGAGATGCATGACCGGCACACTGTCAGTGGGAATAACACTTGCCAAACGTCACATTGCTTCACCCACTTGCTTACGGTGTCACGCTCCTTCAGAGACTGTCCCTCATTTGCTTTGGCATTGCCAGTCTACTCGGAACCTCCTGGGGAAAATTTCGGATCATCTTCGCCTCCGTTTCCCGAGTCACATATTTGGGAAACACTTTTGGTTATTTGGCCGATTTAGGATGCCTTTATCTCAATACTCACTCTTTTTCTCATGGGTGAGATATTGGGCTCTTTGGACAATCTGGGAAGAGCATAATCTGGCATACTTGGGTCGTCAGTTTCAAAAGTCATATGAATCTTTTAGAGCCTCATTGCGGCAATCTTTATATGATGCCTGCCATGAGGGTGATATACATGCATCTTGCATTGAGCTTTTCTTTTTATGTTTCTGATCTGTGGAATACTCTCCATCTTGGAGACTTTCCCTCTTGTAAAGTTATGACAATATAAATACACTGCACTGGATTTTACCAAAAAAAAAAGTGTGTACCTGTGTGCAAAAACTATTAATAGCGATCTTCGACATAAATGGTTTGCTTGGTATCTTTCCATGCACTTGTCTACCCACATATGCATTTGTTACATAGACATGGCCAAACTTCTTCAAGTTTTTATTAAGGTATATAACATTGCAAAGGATCAAAGCTCACAAAAACCACATGCAACTATTTTGAACATAAAAACAGAGATGATATGAAGGTATAAATAAATGACAACCTAGTCAAGGATATTAAGCAAGGCAAATTTCAGTGTGAGTATTGCATACGGCCAGTAATTTTCTGGGTTGCCCTCTTTAAAACAGGGAAACATGGCCAAAACCTGAACAAGGACTTTCTCCCCATAAGCTTGCTTGACAGCACACATAAACTCATGAAGTAGATCATTATAATCCTGCATGAAGATAAAGAGTTTCAAACTCAAACATGATGCAACTTGGGATAGAAATGAATAAAATCAAATGAGCTAAATAAGCTCCGAAAGTTTTCCTAGAATGAAATAAGTAATAACCTTGCCCACTGCTCGATGTTGTCTAAGTCCAATGTAGAAAGGGTCTTTCAGTAGTGTCTCATTGTTCGTTCCAACATCGATTGTAATGGGCAAACACTATGCAAAAAACATTATAGACTTGGTCAAATTTGGATCAAATTGAAATGTCACTGGATTTGAGCTTCCGACTTGTATTTTTTCTTTGAAATCCAATGCAAAGGTTTGAGTTTCGGTAGAATACCCCTGAAGCTCTCACACCACCAAGAGCAGTATAAAGAGCAAGTTTTCCCACTGGTATTCCCATTCCCTACATGTCCCAGAAGCACGAAAGAACATCACATATATTCTAGATCCATCTTCACATAAAATTAGAATGTAAGGAAATGAATGATGACTAGGGGCAAATAAGATGATTATGATTAAAGTTCTAGCATATTTTGCCCATCAAGAACAATGAGGCCCATATAAGAACAATGCAAACAAATGTTAGTTATTGTAAAGCAAGGAAAAATTAACAAGTTATTGATGCATAGAATTATTCCATGTAATTTGGGAGAGATCCTCATATAAAAATTGGATTGGGAGAGATCAAGGTTTTGAGACATAGAATTTGAGACTATAATTATAATTTATTTTCTACCTCCAATTGAGATTGAGATTTTGCCTCAAATTGTGATTGTGGATGAGATTTCGATTGATATACCAAAGGTAGAGCGGGAGGGGGGAGCATGGGGTTCATGTGGTGGTACTTCCGTGGGTTGCATTGGGGGGGGGACCCCTTATTTGTAAATCATAAGGCTCTAAAATGACCCCTTTTTCTATACAACCTTATGGATTTTTGACGATTTTTTTGCACACTCCTTTTTTTTTTTTTTTCAACGGCTGCTGCTCCTGCTGCCCTCCTTCCTGCTCCCCTCCTTGCTGCCCCCTCCCTCCCCTCCTTGCTTCTCCTCCCTCCCCTCCCCCCTACCTTCTGCTCCCCCCGCCTCCCCCCCCTACTCCCCTCCCTCGCTGCTGCAGCCCCCCCGTGCTGCTGCAGCCCGTCCCCTGCCCCCCCCTGCGCGCTGCCTCCTCCCTGCGTGCTGCCTCTCCCCTCCCCTCCCTCTTACCTGCTGCTCCCCCCGCCTCCCCCCCTGCTCCCCTCCCTCGCTGCTGCAGCCTCCCCGTGCTGCTGCAGCCCCCCCCTGCACGCTGCCTCCTCCCCGCGCGCTGCCTCTCCCCTCCCCTCCCTCTGCTCCTCCCTCCCCTCCTTGCTTCTTCTGCTCCCCCTGACTCCCCCCCCTACTCCCCTCCCTCGCTGCTGCAGCCCCCCCCTGCGCGCTGCCTCCTCCCCACGTGCTGCCTCTCCCCTCCCCTCCCTCCTACCTGCTGCTCCCCCCCTCTCCTCCACTCCTCCTCTCCTCTATCCTCCCCTCCTCTCCTTCCCCCCCCTCCCTCTCCTCCACTCCTCCTCTCCTCTATACCCCCTCCTCTCCTCTCCCTCCTCTCCTCTTGTTGCCCCCCCTATCCTCTGCTCATCCTCTCTCTCCCTCCTTCCTTTCACTCTCTCCCCTCATCTAGAGTACCCTACTCTCTGTTAGGGGTCTCCTGGGCTTTAGGAAAGCGGACGGAGTTCTTTCTTGTGTTTGAATTGGCCTTTTCCACCTCGATTGATGAATGGGTTCCCACTCAGTCAATCCGTTACCGCCCACACCGGCCGCGAGAACCGTCACTTTTTCAAAAGACGAGCTACAGCAGTTGCAAAAGGATTTGGAGCATGAGTGTTCCACGACTCTCTTTGCACGTATCCAGGTCACAAGCTAGAGATTGGATGCTTGCGGCACTTCCCCAGGAGCTCACCCCCCCACCTTAAGGATGTTCGTTTGTTGGGACGAGGTTTCTTCCAGGTGTGCCTAGATTCCCCGGACGTCACAAGAGACCTGCTATAGGCCGGGTTCCTATTTCTAGGCTACAAGAGGATTTTTTTGTTTCCCTTTCAACTAGGCTTTAACCCAGTTGAAGAGGACAAGCAGGGAGATCCTATTTTCATCAGGTTCCCTGGTCTCCCCTCAGTTTATCACCGGCTTCTTTCAATTATTGGCGAGAGGTTTGGTGTGGTAGCAGAGATCCCCCCTCTTCCTGGCGAGCCCTCTTCGACTGCCGAGGCGGTCAGGATGGATGGGGTACCCAGGGTTAGGGTCATTGTCCAGGACCCTAATATTTCAGATGACCACATCATGCTACAGCGACCCAATGGGTCCTTCTTCCGCCAGAGATTTGATCCTCGGGGCACTTTGCCAGAGATTGCCCAAAGAAGAAAAAGAGGCCCACAAAGCAACTAGCTCGTACTAGCTTACAACACAGAGCAGGAGCAGAACCTATCGCTTCACAAGCACTGCCTCAGACACGGGCTCCTCCCCCTCCTAGGGCTACTCGAGTCCCTCCTGCACCCCGCACCACCTCTAGCCCACGCTGGGTTCCGGTCGCGGTTGGGCCCTCAACTTCAGATCACACATCCACCGCTTCGGAGGCTACCCCCTTGGAGCCTCGGGAGGAGACTAGTGTTCAGGAGCCTTGTTCGACTCCATCCCAGGATCAAGCTGTACCTTCCTCAGCAGCCCAGGTTGTTGGCACCTCATCTGCAACACTTCTTGATCAGGACTCAGTACAAGTGCCTCCCTCTGTGGATAGAGGGAAGGGGGTCTTACATTCTCTCCTTGCTTCGGTAGGAATCCATCGTACCCCCTCCCCAGGACTGGCTTAGTGGAACTCCTTTTCCGCTCTAGAGGACCTCTTTGACCTCCCAGATGATGGTTTTGTACCTTCCACTTTCGGAGAGCCAGCTATCGGCATCCCTTTTGAGAGATCTTTCTCTCTCTCACCTGTGGACTTTCCTCCCCTTAGACCTCGTGTGTATGGCAGGAGGCCAGCTCCGGTGGAGGGTCCTTTTTCCGCCACCAGGTCGGGCAGGGTATTCCAACCCGCTTCCTCCCGCCGATTAGGATAGCCAGTTGGAATATACAGGGATTGGGCAGTATCCCTCATCGCCGTCGCAGACAGCTGATCATGAATCAGCTCCATCCAGGTGTTTCATGTGGTTCCCTAGACATGCTTTTTCTTCAGGAACACAAATTAGATGTCAGAGATTGCTCCATGTCCGAACTTTTTGGCTTCTTGCCTTGGGAACCAAAGGAGGTACATGCATATCACTTTCAGATTCTATTCTCCCTCTGATCATTGGACACGGTACCATAACCCCCTCCTGGGCCCAGTGGGTTTTACTTTTGATTGACGGATGGAAGGTTGGTTTCCTCAACCTCTATGCTCTGAACAACAGAGGGGACCGTGTTCTATTTTGGAAAGAGTTGCTCTCATGGGCTGACATTGCAGATTCGTGGATTATTGGAGGTGACTTCAACATGGTTGAGGCCAAGGAGGCAGAGAAGGTGGTATTCATTCCCTCGAGAGAGCAGATTAGGATGCCTTCTTGTTCAGATTCAGTGGCAGAGATGTTTGGTCAGATGATGCATTTCATGTTCAGTCTCAGTCACTTTTGTTTTCATGGTCGAACCAGGGTGCAGATGCCTATCCATGCCCGTATTGACAGATTCTATGTGGATGACTCTGTCTATGTGGATGACTGGGCTCTTGATAGAGGGGGGACACTTTGCATTGCACCTGGTGTTTCCACTTCCGACCATTTTCCGGTTGTTTTGTCCATCTCAGAGCCCCATCTGAGAGGACGGTCTCACAATATCAGGATCCCCGATGCCTTATACATGGATGAGACCCTCACAGAGGTAGTCTTGGAGATCTGGGTTTCTCACAGGCAGGGGGGGGTGGCTGGTCCTTCACATGTGGCCACAGCACTTGCCAGTATCAGCGACTTTTATCACTCCGTTGCTAGTGCTCGGCGAGGTGAGATACTCAGGCGAGAGATTGGTATCCGCCGGCAGTTGGCAGCCTTGCAGGGGGAGGAGCAAAAACGACCATCTGATGCAAGGGTACAGGAGCGCCTTGCTACGGCAAGGGCTCACTTGCAGACATTGCTTGATCACAGAGCAGAGTATGCCTTCCATGCACGGGAGTCCTTTTGGATACAGATGGGAGGGAGAGTCAATAAACACTTTTTCTCTACACTTGGTCCCAGACATAGTAGAGAGAGTGTCAGGCAGCTTATTGACTCGGACGGCATTTTGTAGTCTCATCCGGATACCATCATGCACTTAGTGACAGCTTTCTATGCCTCCCTTCTTTCCGCAAATCCTAACACACAGGCCAGAGATAGAGATGAGATTTGGCAGAGTGTACCTGTGTTGGTCACACTAGAGATGATATGCTCACTTGATGCACGCTTTACCAACACAAAGTTTAAGAGTGCTCTCTCCGCCCTTCATAAGGGCAAATGCCTTGGTTCCGATGGTCTTACTCCTTTTTTTACAGCCTTTTGGGATATGATAGGTGATCATATTACTTCAGCCCTACAGGGCATTTGGGACTCGGGTGAGATGTCTAGCTCAATGACCGAGGGACTCATACACCTTATCCCAAAAGGTGGCAACATAAAAATTTTGTATCCCATTGGAGACCCATCACTCTTTTGGGCACTCTGTACAAAATCCTAGCCAAGGCGATCAACATCCGGCTAAGACAGGATTTGTGCATGGCAGGAGCATATTTGATAATATTTTTTCCTTTTGGGAAGCCACAGAGTGGGCTATGCAGAGTGGGCTATGCAGAGCGGGCAGAGGCTGGCAGTTCTACTCCTGGACTTTGAGAAAGCCTATGACAGAGTAGATTGGGGTTTTCTTGAGGGCACTCTTCTACGGTTTGGATTTTCAGATGCATGGATTAGAGGGGTGGCCTCCCTTTATAGATCAGCCCACAGCCAGGTTTTGATTGGAGGGGTAAGGGGTGACAGGTTTCAGATTTCCAGATCAGTTCATTAGGGATGCCCTTTAGCCCCCTTCCTCTTTCTCTTTGTGGCAGAATGAGTATCTTCCTTAGATCTCAGGCTGAGCTTTATGGGTTGAGATTGCCCTTGAGACGAGTAGGAGCTTCTCGACTATGAGTTGGCTGATGACACTGCTATTTTTATTGAGGCCTCTTCGCAGTCACTTGATTCTTTCCGGACAGCCTTGGATATTTTTTGCTCAGCTGTAGGGGCATGCATTCATTGGCATAAATCCTTTGGCTTTTGGATCAGTGATGAGGACACTCTAGGCTGAGGAGTTGACATTGGCTTTTCTTGGATTCAGAGGGGTGTTCCTATCAGATATTTGGGATGCCAGGTAGGATTGGGCATCTCTCCAACACAGCAGTTTGCCCCAGTGCTAGAAAGTATAAGGAAAAAGCTCCTTTTTTGGAGCTCAGCCAAACTCGACCTTGCCTCTAGAGTTGTGGTAGTGAACCAGGTTTTCTTGGCCACCGCCTGGTTTGTGTGTTCTTGCTGGTGCCACGGTCTAGGAATTGCATCACTCAGCTATTTAGACCCGTCAAGAATTTTTTATGGAGTGGACTGATGGCACAGCAGATGTTGCAGCGAGGGTGGCCTAGGAGACCATTATTCTCCCTACATGGGAAGGGGGCCTTAAGGTGGTGGTGAGGGGACTCATGCCTCGGCAGGAACCTTGGAAGGATTTCTTTTGTGGATGCATTCAGGCTTGCACACCTACCTTAGGAGATGATTGGGTGGACAGCCCTCGCTGGATTTTTACTTCCACCCCTCTCAGGTCTCCTGCCTCTCCTCTCATGACTGCCATCCTAAAAGCTTGGGGGAGCTTCAGAAACACTCTTCGAAGGGTTCCGCCCTCTACCCTCGAAGAGATTGATAGGCAGCCAATCATTTGGAACGATAGTATACTTGATGAGCATGGTAGACCTCTGGTCACTTCCCATAATATGCAGTGGTCTGGATGGGAGAGAGGCCCCGCCTACACAGTAGGGACTTGGAAGGCTTTTATCAGGCTACCTAAGGATCAGAGGCTACAGTCCGTGAGCCACCTCAGAGGGGTAGCACGCAAGATTCAGCAAATAGATGCAGCCATCTCGGTGGAATGGACAGTTGAGATGCCTATTACTTCCACCACTTGGATGGGAGCTTTCTCGAGGACAGCAGTTCCTCTATAGGTGATCGCTCTTCGAGGTCTCGAGGAAGATGCTCTGGTCTTTGACGTTGGGGATGGAGGTATACTCTCTAGATCCACGCATGATATTCTTCTAGAGGTTGCCTTTCAGCCTGTCAAGATTGCTGGTTTTGTGGACCATGGAGCGGGGGCTTGCAATGGTACTTGGACCCCGACCCTCTGCTCTTGGCCCTAGGATCCTGGAGGTGTGGTTATATGGAGGTGCACCTATCAGGTGCTTGCAGTGGGACCCAGGAGAGTGAGAGTGGTTAGATCATGGGCACCGAGAGAGGGGGATTCCCTTCTTTCGTTTCACAGTTGGTAATGCCAGGAGATTTCAGCTGAGCAGTAGAGGTTGGGTTCCCTCCAGAGCCCCCCATGAGATAGCTTCTTCATCACTGCAGATTTGCATAGGAATTTCTGGAGGAGGCTCTAGAAATCCCTTAGAAATAGAAAGATCACTCTTTTCTTTTGGCTTTCTATTCATGGAGGGATTGCAGTGAACCTGTGGAGATCATGATTTGGGGCTGATCCCACTTGCCCGCGTTGTCATTTTGCAGAGGAGTCAGTGCGACATTGCCTTTGGGACTGCAATCAAGCGAGGATTGTTTGGAAAGGAGTTGCTCGGATACTCAGCATTTTTCATACTTCCCCTTTGGGGCTCGGTCGCATGGTTATCCCTTAATGGGCCCCAGGTGTTTTATGAGGGTGAGCCTTCTTCTTGGGCACTCTCGATCCGCCGACAGGTGATAGAGCCCTGCTCTCTTCAGGAGGTACCACATATTCCTTTCAGAGCTTCACATGTTTCAGTGGACACCTCTTGGGAGATTTTGGCTAGCATTTCCTCTTGGCGCATTTGGAGAGCCAGATGCACAGAGGCCTTGGATGGCACCCAGATACACCCATCAAAGGTGTTCACAGGTATTTGGAGTGACACACTTCACACTTTGATAGCCATATGGGCTAACATGCAGGGCCCTTAACGGGCAGCCTCTTCTAGGAGGACTGTATTTCTTCGAGTTTGGAGGGTTCTTCCTTTTTCTCTGAGGTTGCTACCGGATTGAGATGGCACTATCAGCCCCAATCCTTTCTTTTTGGCTCTTGATCTTTTCATGCATTGCATGGTGTATCCCATATTCCCGTATGGAGCTTGCTCTAACAGTTTTCTTTAATACTTAATAGAAGTCTCTTTTTTGGGGGAAAAAAAAAAAAGCTTTGTCCCACAAACAAAGGGGGTCTCAATATCATAGACCCAGACTTACAGTGCAGGGCATTGCTTTGCAAATTTGTGGTAAGGGGACTTAAGCCTGGGCAAGAGCCTTGGAAGGATTTCTTTATTCAATGCATACAAGCATGTATCTCTTCTTCAGGCATAGACTAGATAGGCAGCACCAGATGGATTTTTACTTCAGCCCCTCTCGGGTATCCTTCCTCTCCTCTTATAGCTACCATTCTGAAAGCTTGGATCAGCTTCAGAAATACTCTTCGGAGGATTCCCCAAATTTATATGAAAGAGATTGATAGGAAGCTTGTCATGTGGAATGATAGCATACTCGATGAGCATGGCAGACCACTAAGCCCTTCATATTATATGTAGTGGTCTAGATGGGACATCTTCTGTAGGATCCTAGAAAGCCTTCAAAAAGCTTCCGGAGGATCGTAAAATGCTAGTAAGTCATCTCAGAGGAAGCACAGGGAGGATACAGCAGATTGATGCAGCCATTCCAATGGACTCGATTGAGACGGATGATATGCTTATTTCATGTTCCACTTGGATGGGAGCTTTCATAGGTTTGGGCATTCCAATTCAGGTTATTGCTTTGCCACAATCACATGCGAATACCTTGGTTTTTGAGTCTACATGGGAGGCAAGCTGTCCAAATCTTCAGATGATGTTCTACTAGAGATTGCATTTCAGCCTATTAGGGTCATTGGTTTTGTAGAGTATGGCTCGGATTCTCAGTAGTACCTAGGACCTTGACCCACTTCTCTGGGCCTTGGGTTCATGGAGATTGTGGCTCTATGGTGGGGCCCCAATAAAGTATTTACAGTGCAACCTAGAAGAGTGGGAATGGATTGATGAGGGGCATCGAGAGAAGAGCTTCCTCTTCTTTCATTACACTGTAAGTAACGCAGGGGGTTTTTTTTTTTAAAGGAAAAAAAGGATTATATTATATAGATTCAGAAGATATACAATCATGATAAAAAATACACTTACAGCAGAAGTACTGCTTATCCAGAGACTGACATCCAGTTATCTATCAAAAGGAGACAAGGAGATCAATCTGAGTCGGATAATAGATGGCTCCTTTGAACTGGCATTCTTTGTTAAAAGACTTGAGGTGCTCTTGTTCATGATCTTGAATCTATGAAAAGAAGCGTTCCAGGCCACTGTCATAAATCCGGGATGCCTCCAAACCATTCAGAAAACAAATGTTCCGTGTTAGTAATATTCGAGTTAAACTGAAATTCATTTCTGCAAACAAACCACAAGGCATGTGCCCGAAAAAGTGCCCAGTGTGAGTGGTTGCCCCAAGAAGTATTGCTTTTCAATTCACTGGCTCTCCTAGCTGCATCTGCACACTTTTCCAGACTTTCCTGGCCGATGGGTATGCCACGAATAAATGAAAGACATCCTCTTGGGATCCTGGGCAGCGTTGACATTTGCCATCACCTTTTCCAATTCTCAGCCCCCTTACATTGGTCCACACTGCCTTATGCATGATGAGCCAGAGCAAGGTTGACATCTTCTCAGGAATAGCTTTTGACCAGATATACAGGAATCTCCGCTTCCAATACTAAGCCGAGTCAGAGGTGTTCCAACAAGCAATCAGGATAGGGATCATGTCTCCTATATCATCAAAGGGCGTAGCACAGGAAGCAGGCGGGGGGAGAGGATCCAACTAAAAACAGATGGGCACAATCTGACACTGAAAACAATGACTTTATTTGTGACCATTTTAAGAACCTGTTGTCTAGTACTATGCAGTTAGATGAAGAAGTGGTACGAGCAAGGAACAAATGCCAGGCTACAAGACAAGTAGTCACGGGTCTAGATCTTTAGAGTTTGGAGGCCCCTCTTTCTTTGAAGGAACTCAAGGAAGCGGTGCCGGTCATGAAGGACGGCAAAACCCATGGAGAGGACAGTCTTCTTGTTGAGTTTTACAAATCTATTTGGAATTGTGTAGGCCCCAAACTCCTTGAGGTTTGGCACGAAAGTGTTTCTACCTCATCTCTTCCTGAACACTTGAACACTGGTATAATCAAGCTGATTCCCAAAGAAGGCAGGAAGGACTTGATAAAAAATTGGAGACCTCTAACCATGCTTAACTGCAGCTACAAAATCTTCGCCAAAGCTTTGGCCCTAAGGATTCAACACAAGATGGACAGATGGATCTTGCAGGAACAGAAGGGTTTTATAAAAGGAAGGCACCTCCTGGAGGCTATTATAAACATCTGGGAAGGCTGTGAACATGCTAGGAAGTCGATCTGCTTTATCAAAATAGATTTCGATAAAGCCTTTGACAGGCTTTATCAAAATAGATTTCGATAAAGCTTTTGACAGGCTTGATTGAGAATTCCTAACTCAATCCATGAGAGATATGGGACTTGGTCCAAATTTCACCTCTTCGGTCAAACTTTTGCTCTCAAATGCCTCAGCCAAGGTGTGCATCAATGGTGAGATGTCTTCACCTTTCTTGTTGAGAAGATCGATTAGACAAGGCTGCCCCATTGCCCCTCTCCTCTATGCCATTGTTGCTGATGCTTTGGGCTGGTTGCTCATCGACAAAGCTTATGATGGCGTGGTCGAAGGCATTGAACTGCCTTCTGGAAAGCAGCTGGTTATGCATAAATTTGCAGACGATACTAATCTCACGCCTAGGAACACCACTCGAGACGTACGAGAGGTAAAAGAGTGTCTGGAAACTTACTGTACAGCTTCTGGTTCTCTCATCAACCACAACAAACCGGGATATTGCACTCTCAGTGGAAGGCCACAAGATGACATAGAGCGCCTGGGTTGTCTAGTGATTCCGAAAGATATGGTATTCAGATTGCTTGGCATACCCATGGGTTTCGAAGTATCCATGAAGGGCTGGTGGGACTGGGTGCTAAACAAATTCAGCGCCAAGCTGGAAAAGTGAGAGGATTTCAAGCCAACCTGGTGGGAAGGCAAATGGTTCTTAATCATTGCGTGTACCCTATTACTATCTTTTACTTATCTTGTTGGCACCCAAGTCAGGCAGGGTTGGATAAACTGATCTCCAAATGCAGATCTTTCCTTTGGGGTGGAACAAACAGGATCGCCAAAGTCAGATGGAGCTTCTATACTAGACCCAAGAGTGAAGGAGGACTAGGAGTAGTGGACATCAAATAGGCAACGGCAAAACTGGCTGCAACCTGGATTATTAAAGCACTCCTAAGCCTTGATCTTGATTGGGTGATGCTTCCAGCAAGCAATTTCAAACACGTCAGATGATTCAAAGCCAAGGGGTGGAAAAGATACTCAATTCTTTCTGTCGTTTTTTGCCCGGAACCCTGCTCTACAAAAGGAGGTGCCTTGTGGAAATCTCTTTGGACCGCTCTCGAGTCTATCAAAACTCAGCTCCCGTTCTCCGAGAAAGGTTCTTTTATGCACCTGGATTCCATCTGGACCTCCGCAATACACAGAAATGCTTTACTCCAGCAATGAAGACTTCCTCAAAGCTTGCTTTCTATTTAACAAGGGCCTTCAATCTTGGGGGTAGTTGTGACGCAGTGGCCCATTCAGATGGAAAAGTATGCTCGACATCAGACGGGAATTCAGACTCACTAATCAAGACGATCTTTTTGTCACTACTAGATTAGCACTTTGGGAAGGAACCATACAATGGAAGGGGAGCACGGTTCTTAAATACGCATTGTTCTTTGCAGTGATAGCCTTGAGGCTTTTGGATTTTCAGGTCTTTTTCAGCGTATCACATTTGCAATGGCTGGGAACAATCATGATCTATTTGGCATTCTTCGTGAAGATGATAAGTTGGACGGCACCAACTATCCGATGTGGTCTTATCTCATGAAACATATTCTTGTTGCAAAGCATTTATGGAATATTGTTTCTGGGGTTGATCTGAGGCTAGTCAATGCTACAGTGGTTGCATCTACTGCTGGTCCCTCTGCAGAGGGTACTCCTCCTGATGCCTTATCTTCTAGCACCTCTACTGCTGCTCCCCCAATTCAGGAACAATCAAGATGGGATGCAAGAGACGCAAATGCACATTCCTGTATTACTTTATCATGCAAGAGAATCATTATTCCACACACCGGTCTTGCAGGACAGCAAAGGATGCTTGGGACAAATTGGCTTCTCTTTTTCAGATTCGCAATGAGGCACGTGTTGCATTTTTAAGAAGACAATTGCAGGAAGTCAGTATGAATGAAGGTGACTCTATGGATGCATACCTGACGAAGGTCAAGGACCTCATGGAACAACTTGCAAATATTGATGAGGTGGTGCCAAATTCTCAGCTTGTCAGTACCACATTGAATGGATTGCCAGATTCATATCAAGGGTTTGCTACAACCCTTCGGTTAGTGGCCATGGGTAATCCAGACCACTACTCTTTTGATCAGCTAGTTACTTTGCTTTTGCAGGAAGAGCAAAGTCATGCTAATAGACGAGCCATTATTCCTGATCATGCATTTGCTTCACAGCAGACAGGAAGAGGCAAGGCTTCCAAGTCTATGGGCAAGCCTAAATGTGCGCATAGCAATGGCAATTCCTCCAATGCATCTAAAAATACAGCAGATAAGTTAAAGAAGAAAAGATGCAACTATTGTCGCAAGCCTAGACATGACATTTCAGACTGCAGGAAGCACATTGCTTCGGAGAAAAAGAAAGCAAGATTGACAGTTAATGCCTCACATGCAATTAAATCCCACGAGCCAGCAGATGCTTCACATGCACATGCTCTCCAAGATGATTGAGCATGGGCTGTCCATTGTTCATTTCATCCCTCCAAAGTTGATGCACTCTTTACTGCTAATGATGCTCAGTCTTGGTATTTTGATAGTGGTGCTTCCAAGCACGTCACATCTTCCAGACAGTTGTTTCATTCTTTAGCTGATGCACCTCGAGGGGGGACTGTCACATGTGCTAATAATGCTTCCTATGCTGTAAAAGGAATTGGAGATGTGCAACTCACATCCATTTCAAATCATCCTGTCACTTTGACAAATGTAGTCAACTTGATTTCAATTTTAGCAATTGCCACTTCAGGGTTCAGAGTGATTTTTTATGGCCACAGATGCCTAGTTTATGATCTTCGTGATGACAATGCCATAGTTCTCACTGGCACTTTGCAAAAGGGACTTTATCACCTTGATCATCACTCAACTGCACTTTCTATTGAAGCATTTGCTATTTCAGATTCACAGCTTGCTGAAACTCATCTTTGGCATGAAAGAATGGGTCATCTCAATTATAGAGCTCTTGCAAAGCTACATTCATAGCAGATGGCAAGGGTTGTCTTTTGGGTAAGATGCATCGGTTTCCTTTTCAATAGAATTGTCCAAAACTCTCACAAAGCAAATTGCAGCTAGTACACAGTGATGTCTGTGGCCCAATGAAGACAACTTCCATTGGAGGGTACAAATATTTCATGACTCTCATTGATGAATTCACAAGATATTGCTGAGTATATCCTTTAAAAGCCAAATCTGAAGTATTCTTATGCTTTCAGAGGTGGCTGAATATGGTTGAGAATGAATTAGGATGCAAGCTTGTCACCCTCAACACAAATAGGGGAGGAGAGTATATGTCAAAGGAGTTTGATGCATTTCTGTCTTCACGGGGCATTGTTCACTCATGCGCACTACTCCTTACACTCCTCAGCAAAATCATGTTCCTGAAAGGAAAAACAGGTCTACTATGGAGATGGCCAGATGCATGCTTAAGGCCAAGTCCTTGCCCAATAAATTTTGGCTTGATGCAATAATGTGTGCCAACTATGTGCTGAATAGATCACCTACAAGGGCATTAAAGATTGTTACACCTTATGAAGCATGGAAAAGGCAGGAAGCCTTCACTTTCACACATGAGAGTTTTTGGGTCTCTTGCATATGTTCATGTACCATCTCAGCTGAGACATAAGCTTGATGACAAGGCAATCAAATGCATATTCATTGGTTACAGCCAGGAGAGCAGAGGGTATAGGTTATACCAACCAAATATTGGGAAGATTATTGTCAGTAGAGATGTCATTTTTGCTGAACATTCGGCTTCTCCTCTTGTGGACTGCAAAGCTAAGCCAGAAGTTGACATGTTTGATGCCTTTGAATCTTGGTTACCTCTGCCATCCTCAGAAGAGGACTTTGACCAGCAACATGAGCCTCCTACAGGCCCTCCATTAAGCAATGGTCAGCCAATACCCCATGCTGATTTGCAAGTTTCTCTTCCAGCACAAAACAATCCCACTATTCATGATGCAATGATTGAAGAAAGAGCTGTCAATAGACAGCACAGGCAAGTTCCCAGATGGCTTCTTGATACATTGAGGGACAGCAAACAAGATCAGCCTTTTGCTGCCCGGACAAGATCAGGGAATAGACAGATGCATGGTCATTTTCTTGAGTTTGTACTCCTTGCTACAGCTTGCAATGAAGAGCCTATCGATGTGGAACCCTAGTCTCACAAACCATCTGTGAGTTTGTGCATACCGCCATAAAGATGCTTTTGACAGCAAAGAGTAAATGGATGCAATGAAAGCTGAGTTACAATCCATTGCAAAAAATGACACATGGGAATTAGTAGATCTCCCCCCCGGCAAGCATGCCATTGGTACCCGGTGGGTCTACGAATTAAAAAGGAAATCTGATGGCAGTATAGATCGACACAAAGCCCATCTTGTTGCAAAAGCGTATGCCCAACAACAAGGCATTGACTTTGAGGAGACATTTGCTCCCACATCCAGGATTACTACCATTAGATGTGTCATTGCCATTGCAACCCATCATCATTGGCAAGTGCACCAGCTTGACATCAAAACTGCTTTTCTTCATGGGGATCTGCAGGAAGAAGTCTATGTCACACAACCTCCTAGCTAGTCTATGTCACACAACCTCCTAGCTTTGAGGTTGTTAATTCTGAAAACAAGGTATGCCGGCTTAGAAAAGCCCTTTATGGTTTGAAGCAGGCACCCAGGGCATGGTATGCCAAAATTCATGCACACTTACTATCCCTTGGTTTTCAGAATAGCCCCACAGAACCCACTCTTTATGTTTGTGGGAGTGGATCTGATTTTTTAGTGCTGATTTTATATGTGGATGATATGCTCATCACAGGCCCAGATACTTAGTATATTGCAGCTTTCAAGACTGATTTGCAGCAGATTTTTGAAATGTCAGACAGCTCCACTATTGGGCATTCATTTTGCTCATGTTGAGGGGGTTATCATGATGTCACAGTGCAAGTATATTGGACAGCTCCTTAATCGTTTTCAATTCGAGGATTGCAAGCCAATCTCTACTCCAATGGACCCTGGCTTCAAATTCTCAGCTCATGATGGGAGCCCACCATGTGATATCACTCTTTATTAGCAGGCTGTTGGATGCCTTATTTATTTATGTCACACCAGACCTGACTTACAGTATGCAGTATCTCAGCTCAGCAGATTCATGCACATGCCCAGCTCACAGCATTGGCAGGCAGTGAAGAGAGTTTTCAGATATCTCAAAGGCACTCAAAATTTAGCCCTCTTCTATGGTGATCAGGGCTCACTTACCATGCATGCTTACACGGATAGTGACTGGGTAGGTTGTTCCGACACGAGAGTGTCACATACCGGCAACTGTTTTTTGCTTGGAAATTCATGTATCTCTTGGCTTAGCAAGAAGCAACCAACAGTTGCCACATCTAGCAGTGAGGTTGAGTACAGGAGAGCTTTCACCGCTACAGTAGAGTGTGTTTGGCTTCGACAGTTACTTACAGATCTTGGTATTCGCCAGACATCCTCCACTATGGTCTACACTAACAACTAGAGTGCTTTGGCCATTGCGCGTAACCCAGTGTTTCATGCGCGTACCAAGCATATTGAAGTTCACTATCATTATGTTCGAGAGCGGTTGTCAGCAGGAGACATAGAGTTGTCCTATCTTCCCACAAAGGACAACATAACAGATCTGTTGACAAAGGCACTTCCTCGTCCCAAGTTCGAAGTCTTCTGCTAGGCTTTACACTTGGTTCCCTTTGTTACGTGATCTGACATACCTTGTACATTCATAGGTGGCTATATCCTTTTGGATAAACATGTGCCACCATGATCAGAAAATACCAGGTATTCTGAGATGTTTCCAGAATACTTACAGCCCATACCATGGAGGGGGGTTTGTAGGCCATCTTCTCCCAGTTCTAGTGATTATGCCACATAGGACACTTAGTCTTATGTGACACCTAGGACACTTAGTCCTAGGGTCTAGGTACAAGTACTATGTACTTTTCTTTACACTAAACTAGTTGACGTGATGGCTGTGACTCTTCGACTCTTTGTACCTTGCACTTGCTCTTTCATTCAACGATCCTACAGGCCTGGCCTTAGAACCTGAAACAATATGCCATAGATTCTTGGCAACCAAAACATGTCCCATCATGTATGACCACATGGGGTAATTGGTGCCATCAAGCTTGCAATCAGCCCCAAGCATACCAAAAAGATCATCCTTGTGGCTAGCCATTAATGCAAATGGAGATCAAATACCACAACTGACAAAGGCAATACTAGTGACTGCACAACCTCAAGGCTTTCAACTGCAAATGTATCTTGCTGTGCCAAAGAAATATGCTGAATGAGTAGCAAATACTCAGCGCAAGGAGGTGAAAACCTTAATGAAAAAGGTACAGCAAATGCACAGCAGCACCCTGAGGTAAAAAAACTATCAGCCCGAGATGAAAAATCAGCAAATTTGAAGTCCCAAATGCAAGGAGAAGCTCCAAGACAGCAAGGCGGCTGAAGTAGAGCGTCAAATGTGCAACATCCAGTCCCAAAAGCCAAAACCGGTGATCTTAAAGGCTCCAAAATGCAGCAGCAGGGACCAAACTCCAAGGTCTATGGATATAGGTGCCCCGAAATGCTGTAGTAGACTCCCAGACTGAAAGTTGATGCTGTAGGTGCCTTGAGAGTGGTCAGGCTGATGCTTAATGCCAAAATTGGCTACTATATATGCTCCAAAGGCTGGCACACTTCACAAGGTAGCACCACCCTGCACTGTATAGGCTGCAAAGACCTCCGTACAACTCTGTACAGTCAATAAATACCCCGTACAGCAGTCCGTACTGTGTACGGACCTACACATGTGAATTTACTTGCAGTAAATGACCCGTACAGCGCCGTATAAGCAGTAAATGAGGCTGCCTGCAGTCCGTACAGGCAGCGGATTTCCGTACAGTCTCACGTGTGAGGCGGCTGCTGCAGAAACTGATCGAAGATGGCTGTAGGAGTAGGAAAGTGCAGCAAAATATACAGCAGATGCTCCAAAACAAAATCTTCCCGCGACGAAACTGCTTGGAGAGGCCTCGAATGTGCACGCGTGTGGAAATGCACAGAAGAATGGGCTGACCAGCAAAGAAATAGGCTGTGCCAAACAGCTCCCAATGGCTCCAACAGAACTCCGGGTGGCTGGAAATGGCTAGACTGATGGCTGTGACAAGCAATGGAAGCTTAGAAATGAGTGCAAGAAAGCAAAAAACGAGATGCTGTATTGAAAATGCTGCTACAACAAGTGTGGAGGCTCAAGGGGGCAAAACCCTAGGGCTAACTGTCCTAACTAGACTAAGTGTCCTAACTGACCTAGGTGGTATATGTACTAACTGTACTAATAGTCCTAACTGACTATAACTAGGCCTACAAGGCACATACCAAGGAATAAGTGACACCTATGGATAGCCCATAGAATGGCCTACAATCCTTGGCCCATTCCTCTCCCGGTTCAAGCTTGGGAATGAGCTGAAGGTTGATTTTAGGAATCGGCTCTGAAAAGCCTCGAAAGTGTTTTAGGAATCAGCTCTGAAAAGCCTCGAAAGCTCGGGCTGAGGGATGCTATTATTTTTTGGTTTAGCCGGGCTACTTGGACGCACAGGAGCTTCCAGCTCTTTGGGAATCCACTTTTCCTTAGGAATCCGAGGATGTTTAGTGTTCCCTTTGGGCTTGGTTCTCTTCAAGGGACAGTTCTTAACTGTATGGTCAGACAGACAACATAGAAAACATGAATTTGGCAAGTTCTTATATAGAACATTTTGCTCTCTGATCACTCCACCCCTGCAATTGAGGATTACAATAGTTTCAGGTAGCTCTTCTACTAAATCTAGCTGTACGCACACTTGCAAGTTCCCCCTAGGATTAATGAACTGCTCTCTTTTGACACTTAACACTTCTCCTAAGCTGCTTCATATTAAAGCAGCTTGGTTACAAAATGAAAGTGGCAAGTCAGGCAGCTCTACCCAAACCGGGAGAATAGTGGACCTGGGGTTATCTAGGCTGAAAGACAGAGACCATTTATCCAGATACAGTGGTGGTTGATTACGCAATGTCCAGAGACAACTCTTGAAGCATACTCAGCTTTTTCAAAAAGAAAAATGAAGTGCCCTCGTCAAAGGAAGCGGACATTGGTGACTATGTGACCTCTCCTACTCCAATTGGTTCGAAACCAGCTCTCAAGGAAAGCAGCCGAGGGACGCGGACCATGCAGGTATCCGACGAGTGCATGTGATTCAAGCCATTCGACAGATTCTTCAAGAAGGTCTTCATCAACCTGTGCAAAAACAGCTTTACTTGGTTCAACAGTCGCCCTCTCTCTTGGAAGGCCTATGCTCGCCTCTTGAAATTCGTGTGGAGCTTTAGGTGTTCAAACTACAATCGCTGGGCTATCGAAGGTGGGGGCATCGAAGTCGTCTCTATGGGAGTTCTTGGAGGACAATGCACCATTTTCTTGGGTCGGCTTCGCAGATTTGGTTTGGGTCCTGTGCTTCGCTTCTTGTACTCCCTCTTGTCCGGGAGCTGCCAGAAGGTTTTGTCGTTCTCTGAAAGAAGCTAAGAAGAAGCCCCCTCTGCCTTGTTGAAGAACCCCCGCGTACGAGGAGCCAGATGTTGTAGCTTGTCTAGTGTGGCCAGCAGCCGGTGTTCTGGAGTGGAAATCACCACAACCTATTGACTTGCCCAACCTGTTTCCTCCCCGTCCTGAGATGGTAAAGGCGTTACCTCGTTTAGCGGTTCTTCCTTGGAAATCAGTAGGAGCTGACCATATTTCTTTTCTTTGGACATCTCTGACATTCTGCTGAGGTGGAGCAGGAAAGTTGTCGACTAGTGGAGGGAAGGAAGCAAGATCAGAGAAGTCAGGGCCTCTGCATTCCTTTCCAAAAGAAGGTCGAAGAGGCGAGGACACAGTCATATCATGCATGAGAAGAACGAAGGATTCTCTATGAGTGTCGCATGCGGCGAAGTGAACGTTGAGTGGGACAAATGGGTTGAGGGAAGGGATTCGTACTCGGGTCTGAGAGGAAGGAGAGGAAGCCTAGATTGCAAGGGACACAGGTCACCATCACCATCTCCATCACCGTCCTCCATCGTTCCTTCCCTCCTCTCTTTTCTCTCCTCTCTTTTCCTACTCTTCTTTCTCTAGTAACGCAAGAGGTTTCAAATCAGTTGTAGAGGCTGGAGACCCTCCAGAGCTCCTCATTGGGAGAATTTGCATATTTCTGATGATTTGCAAAAAAACTTTTGAAAGAGGCTTTGAAAATCCCATAGGAATAGAAAAATCACTCTATTCTTTTGGCTTTCTATTCATGAAGGGATTGCAGTTAGCATGTGGAAACTCTACTTGTCCTTGTTGCCACTCTACGGTGGAATAAGTTCAGCATTGCTTATGGAATTGTAGACAAGAGAGGATTATCTAGAAAGGGATTGCTCAGATTTTCAGCACCTTTGCCCACCATCCTTTCTTCATGACCTGGGGTTTGGTTGCTTGACTTTTCCTTTCAAGTCCTCAAGTATCTTACGAGAGGCATGACTCTTCTTCGGCTTTCTCGGTTCAGCGACACTTAGTTGAGTCATGCCTTCTAGATGATGTCTAACCTTGCCATTCAGAGCGGTACATCCTTCGTGTTAGAATTATTATTATAATTCAGCAGTGACCAATGTAATGTAATAAGTAGGTTAGGGGCACTTTTCCCTCATTTAGAGGTTTTTCCCCCTAACAATAGTTAGTTCACTAACTACGGTTAGTGAAGGATAAGGTTTTGTCACTTAGACAAAACCCATCCCACTCCTTGTATTAGTCACTTCTTCTAATTGCACGTACTACGTTCAACTCTCTTGCTTCCTGCTCTCTCACTCTCTTGTTTCTTACATTTGGTATCAGAGCAGCAAGACCCTACTGCTAGTTCCCTTCCCTGCTCCTTGCTCCTTGCCCGCAAGCTCTCCTTGCTCTCAGCTCCCTGCTCGCAGACCCCGTCCGTACAGCCGTACTATCCTGCGCCGCACAGTCGTACAACGTACGGACTTCCGTACTACAGCTCGTCATCTGTACGCTGCTCTTGTGCTGCTGTCCGTATAGCCGTACATTCGTCGTACATCCGTACATTCGCAGCTAGTCCGTACACCTGCCGTACCTATACCGTACTACTTGTTCCGTACAGATCTGCATCGATTGTCCGTACAGGAAGGAGGTACATTACGTCCGTACACAGGAATCCGTACATTTCGTCCGCACACAGGAATCCGTACATAGTCGTACGTACACTGTCGACCATACAGTTGCGCCGCACGTGTGGCCCTACTGTTTCGTACAACTACATTTAGTGCATTCCGTACAGTTACAGGAATCTGTTGAGTTCTCGGTGCATTTGCAAATTCTCAGGGAAGGTGGTCTTTGACATACATTTGTGTATTTCAGCCATTGTTTGGCTGTGGGTTCAAGCAGGTGTATTTTGGGATTGAGGGTGTGCTCATTTGCACACATAGGCAGTAGAATTTGGTTCTTTTTGCAGATAAATTGCAAATTGGGGCTTTCAGTCAATTTGCCCCTTTTTGAGTTGCAATTTCTTGCAAAAATTTGGAGCTTTTGCAATTACATTGCAATTTTGCAGTGAGATTGGGGGCTTTTGCAGGCAGAGTGCAATTTGTGCAACATTTGGGGCTTTCTGACCATTTGCCCTCTTTTGTATGCAATCTTCCACAAGAAATTGGGGCTTTTGCATTTAAGTTGCAATTCTGCAGGTAAAAGAGCATTTTGGAAGTCTGGAAACAGTTTTGGACTCAGTACGAGTCAAATTGCAGACTTTTGCCACCTTATTTGCAGATTTTTGGGCATTGAGCAGAGCATTGTGGTGCATTTTGAGCCTTTGACAGGCTGTGACAGTATTTGTCACTGTGGGCATATTTTATTTGTGCATCTTACATCCCAAGAAAGGATTTTACTTGTTCAGTTAGCTGTATTTCTGAGTTTATCTGGCAAAAATGGCACAAAACAACTCAAATGAGGTGTTCGGGGTTCTCACACAGGAGGATAAGTTGGATGGCACCAACTACTCCTTGTGGAGTTTCATGGTTCGCAATATCCTGGTTGGCAGAAATCTTTGGGATTATGTCAATGGAGATGAAGAAAGACCAGATACAATGCCTATACCTGTCACTCCTATAGCTAGAGGCAGGGGTAGAGGTACAAATACAGCATAGGTGATTGGAGCAGCCGCTCCAGGAGCTCCCACAGCAGAGCAGAAAAGATGGGACTCTAGAGATGCACAAGCTCTTTCAGTAATTTCTCTTTCTGTCAAGAGGTTCATTATACCTCATATTCGGTCATGCAAGACATCTATGGCAGCTTGGGTAATACTGGAGAGTATGTTTGCAGCAAGAAACGATGCCAGAGTTTCCTTTCTAAAGCGAGAACTTTCCCATACACATATGGAGGAGGGAGATTCCATGAATTCTCACCTCACGAAGCTTCAGGATCTCACGGAACAATTGCTGAACATTGATGAAGTCATTCCGGATTCAAAGATGCACTCTGAACTCTCTTCCTGAGTTCTATCTTGGTTTCCACACCTCGCTGAATTTGTCATCGAGGGGGGGCAGCAATCCTCTCTCCTTTCACGAGTGCATAAGCCACAATGCCCATCAGCCCACACATCAGCATAAAGCTGATTTTGGACAGCCTTCTTATAAGGCACAGGGTGATACAAACAAGCAGAAAAAGAAGGGCATCTGTCATTAGTGCAAGAAGCCAGGTCATTATATTGGAGAGTGCAAGAAGCGCATAGCCAGAGAAAAGAAAAGGGATTCCAGTATGGTTGTATCAGATGCATTAGGTCCACATTGCCATGATGGAGGAGATGTTGCAGCCAACTTGGTTGAAGAGCACTATGCCTTTTTGACTTGCACTTCCGATTTTTTAGTGGGTAGTTCACATACTACAGCCACTAATGATGATGACCCATATGCTTTTTTGCTCTTTCAGTGTTGATGAGACACTACATACTTGGTATTTTTATAGTGGTGCTTCAAAGCACATCACTTCCAAGAAAAGTCTGTTTGTAACTTTGCATTCTTCACCCACCAAGAAGAAGGTAACCTGTGCAAATAATTCTTCTCATTCAGTGTGTGGAGTGGGAGACATTATTCTCACATCCACTGTGATGGCACAGATTTCAGAATTTCAGATGTACTCTATGTGCCAGGTATAAAGAAGAATTTGCTTTCAATGTCCTCACTCAATAGAGGAGGATTTCAGGTTGTTTTTTATGATGACAAGTGTGCAGTTAGAGACAAAGAAAATGAATATGCTTTGAGGTTGTCTAGCACTTTGTATTGGGGTTCTTTTTAGCTTGATTTATATGAAAAAAGATCCCATCTTGCATTATCAGTTAGCACTCCCACTGCTGCGATGCACAATGCGGAGTTATGGCATGCCAGGTATGGGCACATGAGCTATGGCAGCTTAATGACACTTCAGAGGCATGATGTGGTTGATGCATTACCTCCTTTGGAGTCGCCTCCTCGTCATGCATGTGAAGGTTGCATTCTTGGCAAAATGCATAGGCTTCCCTTCAAGAAGGATGGTGCGGTGAAAGCTACAAGAAAATTGCAGCTTATTCACAGTGATGTCTGCGGTCCCATGAGGACACCTGCTTTTGGGGGTTATCTCTATTTTGTTACATTCATAGATGACTTTACCAACTACACTTGGGTCTATGGTCTCAAGGCAAAATCAGAAGTGTTTATGCATTTCAAACACTTTGTGGCTATGGTTGGAAATGAGACAAGACTCAAGGTGCAGACACTTCGCACAGATCGAGGGGGAGAGTACATGTCTCATGAATTTGAGACATTTCTGAAAGAAAAAGGCATTATGCATCAACTTACAGTGAAGCTTACACCTCAATAGAATGGCAAAGCTGAGCGGAAGAATCGCACCACCATGAAAATGGATAGATGCATGCTCAGAAGTAAGAAGTTGCCTCACAGGTTTTGCCTGGAAGGCCTCATGTGTGCCAACTATATTTTAAAACGGGCTCCTATAAAGGCTTTGAAGACAATCACTCCCTATGAAGCATGGCATGAGAGAAAGCCTTCAGTGGACCACTTCAGAGTTTTTTATTGTGTTGCATATGCCCATGTGCCTGTGGAGTTCAGACACAAGTTGTCAGATAAGGCACTAAAATGCATTTTTGTGGGATATAGTTCACAAAGCAAAGGCTATCATCTCTACAATCCTGCTACACGCAAGATTTTTGTCAGTAGAGATGTCATATTCTCTGAAAATTCTGCACATACAAATGCTGAATTTCAGATTCCGGCCTCTTCAGATGATGTATTTGAGGGGATGCTTCCTATAGCATTTGGTTCCCCCACTGAAAATCAGAATTTACAGCAACCTCTGCTGGCTCCACACATACAGATTCAGCCCCCAACTGAATTGGTACAACCTCAAGGTGTAGATGAAGTTGTCAGGCAAGAAATTCAAGAGATACACGCAGCCAAAACAGTCCCGCATTGGTTGCTTCAGACTCTCGAGGAGAGTAGGCTTGAAGCTCCATTGCCTGGCAGAACTCGTAGTGCAGTAAGGCACATGGAGGGAGCTCATTCAGTTGAATCAGCTTATGCAGGTACTCTTCTTGATGAGGAGGAGCCTGAGACATTTGAAGAAGCAAAAGATAATGTGCATTGGATGAATGCCATGCACGATGAGTTGCAGTCCATTCATAAAAATCAGACTTGGGATGTTGTGGATTTGCCACTAGGGAAGAATGCCATAGGTACACGGTGGGTTTTCAAAGTCAAAAGAAAACCAGATGGGTCCATTGATCGGTACAAGGCAGCTTTCACTGTGACAGTTGAATGTGTTTGGCTGCATCATTTATTTTCTGATCTTCATCTTTCATTGGAGGGTCCTTCTCCGATTCTCACTGATAGTCAGAGTGCTATAGCAGTGGCAAAGAATCCTGTGTTTCATGCTCGCAGGAAGCACATTGAGGTTCACTATCACTATGTCAGAGAGAAGTTGCATGCAGGAGAGATCACTATGATCTATGTGTCAACACATGACAATGTTGCAGACATCTTCACCAAAGCACTTCCACGTGAAAAGTTTGAGGCATTTTGTAGTGCCCTGAACTCATATTCTTTTGGTGATTGATCATTTCCTTGTACATGACATTGGCACTACAGGGGGGTGTTAGAATTATTATTATAATTCAGCAGTGACCAATGTAATGTAATAAGTAGGTTAGGGGCACTTTTCCCTCATTTAGAGGTTTGTTCCCCTAACCACAGTTAGTTCACTAACTACGGTTAGTGAAGGATAAAGATTTGTCACTTAGACAAAACCCATCCCACTCCTTGTATTAGTCACTTCTTCTATTGCAAGTACTACGTTCAGCTCTCTTGCTTCTTGCTCTCTCACTCTCTCGTTTCTAACACTTCAGTGGATTCCTCTTGGGAGATTCTGGCTAGCATTTCAGTGTGGCATATCTCGAAACCCAGATGCACACCATGCCCAGGTCCCACCCCTCTCATACTTTGGCCAGTATTTAGACAGATGCTATACATACATTGATGGCAACTTGGATGAGCATGCAAGGGTCTTCCCGAATGGCCTCGCCTAGGAGGGTTACTTTCCTTAGGGAATGGAGAGGCTCCCTTTCTTCTCGGAGTCCTCTACACGGTTGCGGGGGCATTTTCAGCCTCAACCTTGGATTTATTCTACCTCTTTTTAAGGAGTTCTTTGGCCATCTTGACACCTTTTTTTTCCTTTTTCAAAAAGATTACTTCATTAAGTATGAATGAAAGCCGCAAAAGCAAGCTCAAATGCGGTAGTACATCATGTCAAGCATGAGATAAAAATAGCTCAAAATGAGCTAACAAAAATCCAAGGTGGCACCTAAAAATGCCACCTCAACCCTAAAGAAGACTCAGAGAAGATTGGAGATCCTCTCCAAACCTTGAAAAAAATCTCTCTCCTAGCAGTAGTTGCAATAGAGGATCCCTGCATGCTCGCCCAGATGGCCATCATCGTGTGTATAGTATCAATCCATATACTACTGGGGATCAGTGGCATGGTTATCTCTTATTGGCCCTTAGGTGCTCTCTCTAGATGTTCCTTTCACTCCTTTCAGAGCTGCTCATGCCTCGGTAGACACATCTTGGGAGATTCTGGCTAGCATTGCAACTTGGAATATTTGGAGGGCCGGATGTATAGAGGCGATGGAGGGTTCATAGGTCTTGACACCTTATTTCATGTAGTGCATGTTGAATTCATTGAGCTAGCTCTCGTGGGTTTTGTTCATACTTAATAGAAGTCTTTTTCTTAGGTGAAAAAAAAGGCCTTTTGTAAGTACTTTTTTGTTTAAAAAAGGTGTGTTTTTTGCCCTTTAAAGACCCCTTTAATTAACCTACATGCTATATAGATGATGATTGAAGCCCGCTAGGATACTTCTCTCTTCCAATCAAAAGTGTTTTCTCTAAGTAGCTTGTATATCACATAGACATTTGGATTTCAAATTAATTTTAGATTCAAATTTTTAAGAAATGACACACTCCTCTACCCCGCCCCCTCCCCGCCTCCTCCTACGCCCCTCCCCCACCCCCTCCTTCTGCCTCTCTCTCAGCCCCTCCCCCTCCCTCTCTCTCAGCCCCCCCCCTCTCTCTCTCTCTCTCCCCCTTTCCCCCTTCCTCCCTCTCTCTCTCATTCAGCCCCTCCCCTCCTTGCCTCTCCCTTTGCTCTAGCTCTCCTCCCTTCTCTTCATCCTGCTCCTCTCACCTGCACTCTTCTTCCCGCGCAACACTTTTGGGTCGGATGGAACTTACTTTTGATCGAATCATCCTTCTCACCTTGATTGGTGATGTATTTCTACTTAGCCAATCCTGCTCTGCTTCCACCGGCCACGAAAACAGTTACATTTATCAGAAGACGAGTTGTAGCAACTCAAGAAGGATGTAGCTCTACCACTTTGATCACGATCACAAGCCGAAGATTGGATGCTCACGGCACTACCCTCAGACCTCACCCCTCGACTCAAAGATGTTCACTTACTAGGGCGAGGTTTCTTCTAGGTTGTTTTTGATTCACTGGATGCTACGAGTGTTGTTCTCAAAGCCGGGTTCTTGCACTTGGGACACAAAGATTTTCTTTGACCCCTTCATGCTGGGCTTTAACCCTGTGGAGGAGGCCAAGCGTGGGTTTTCATTTTTCGTCCGATTTCCTAATCTCCCTCAAGTTTACCATCGCTTACTCCAGGTGACTCCGGAGTGATTTGGTATTGTCACTGAGATCCCCCCCCCTCCCTGGTTTGCCCTTGATAGCTGCAGAGGCGATTAGGTCTGACAGGGTTCCTAGAGTTAGGGTCCTTCCACTGAACCGCAATTTATCTAATGATCATATCATTCTTCAGCGTCTAGATGGTTCTTTCTTTTAATAAAGAGTGGAGATTTCGGGTAGACAAGACCATTGCAGGATCTGCAGGACCGTTGGGAATTTGGCCAAGGAATGCCCTAAAAAGAAAAAGAGGCCCAAAAAGACTTCTGGTACAGCAACTCCCCCTAGACCTCGACTGGGGGGTGGTACAGTTCAAGCACCTCCTCCTCGACCTCGATAATGTGTTGGTACACTTCCAGCACCTCCTTCTCGACCTCGACAGGGTGGTGGTACAGTTCCAGCATCTCCTCCTCAACCACGACAGGGTGTTGGTATAGCTCCTCCACTTCAAAGCGCTCTTCCTTGATAGAGCGCTCCCTCGATACCTCCACCCACTTCGATGGCACCTGCTATCCCATATGGGTTCGAGTTTGTGTGTGGCCTTCACACCCTACAGATCAGGAGGCCGTTGTCTAGGATGCCATTCCCTCTGGAGCTTTGGATATTCCCGTTCTGGTTGCTCCCACTGGTGTTACGCATCATGTAGGTCAAGACGCTAGTGCTCCAGTTACAGCTATGGCTGCAGCTTCTCCCCCTGACTCAACGGTAGCCCCTCTCCTTGACCAGGCAGTTGATGATATTTCTCTAGCTAGAGAGGCCCCTGTAGCTTTCCAAGATCATGGCATTTCAGAGCAGCCCCTTCCCTTCAACTGATAGAGGCAAAGGGGTTGTGTACACTATCGATCCACTTCCCTCTAAAGAATTTCTTTGCACCCCTATGACAGGCTTGGTTCACAGGAACTCTTTCGCAGCCATGGTAGATCTCACAGACTTCCCAAAGGAGGACTTTGTGCCTTTTACTTTTGGTAAGATAGTGGTTGGGGTTCCTGTTGATAGGGTGTCATCTTCTTGAAGTGGACGAGTACTTTTCCCAGTGGATTTTCCTCCACTTGGCTCCCTCCCTTGCTCATTGAGCAGGAGGTCTTCCCCCATCGAGGGGTTTGTTTCTGCCACTAGGTCGAGTAAGACGTTCCATGCTACTTCCTCCGGTCGATGAGGATTGTTAGTTGGGACATATAGGGAATTGGTGGCGTCCCTCATCATTGCCGCCGCAGACAGCTGATCCAGAACATACAGGGTTACAAGTGGCTCCATTGATGTCTTATTCATTCTAGAGCACAAACTGGATGCCAAAGATTGCGCAAAGTCAGGTAAATTATTTTGGTCACTTGCTTTGGGCACTAAGGGAGGTAGATGCATCTTAGTTTCGAACTCTTTTCTCCCCTTGGTGGTTGGACAGAGTTATCCTTCCCTCTAGAGCTCTGTGGATTATTCTCTTGATTAGGGGATGTAAGGTTGGATTCCTCAATCTCCATGCCCCCAATAATAGAGAGCATCATGTCTTGTGCTGGAAGGAGTTGCTCTCCTGGGCCCCCATAGCAGATTCTTGGGTCATTGGAGGGTACTTCAACATGGTGGAGTTACCCTTAGATAAAAAAGGAGGCAGAGAGGGCAGCATCCACTCTTTAGAGAGGGCATCTTGGGATGCCTACCTTTTCAGTTTTAGTGGCAAAGATGTTTGGTTGGATGATGCCTTTTACACTCAGTCACAGTCACTCTTATTTTCTTAGTCACACAGGAGGCCACAGATGCCTATCCATGCACGGATTGACTGCTTTTATGTTGATGATTGGGCCTTGGATAGAGAAGGATCAGTATCCATTTCTGATCACTTTTCGGTGGTGCTGATGATCTCAGAGCCGCACTTGAGAGAAGGATCTGGTAGTATTAGGATTCTCGATGCCCTTTATGCAGAGGAGGATCTCACAAAGGCAGATTTGCAGATCTGTTTCTCACATGCAGGGTAGAGTGTCCCCCCCTTCGCATAGTGTAGTAGACCTCTCCGATATCAGTGACTTTTACGATTTGATTGCTGGTACCAGGAGACGTGAGATTGGCATTCACTAGCAGTTGGCAGCCTTGCAGAGGGAAGAGTAAACGAGGCCCCTTGATGCTTGGATTCAGGAGCGCCTTGCTATAGCAAGGCTCATCGGCTTTTGTTGGATCAGAGAGCAGAGTTTGCCTTTCATGCACGAGAATCCTTTTCGATCCAAATGAGAGGCAAAGTCAATAAGCATTTCTTCTCTATTCATGGGGCCAGACATAGTACAGAAAGTGTTTCTCACCTTATTGACTCACATGGAGTTTCGCAATTAGATTCGAATGCCGTCTTGCGCATAGCTACATATTTCTGCTCTTCTCTTAGCATATCCTGGTAGTGACGCCAAAGATGATGCTAGACAAGTCATATGGCAGTGTATTCCTCTGTTGGTGATACCGGATATGAGCGTGTCTCTTGATGCACCTTTCACCAACATAGAGTTCAAGTCTATGCTTCTTACCCTACATAAGGGGAAGTGCCGAGGTTCACATGGGCTTACACCCTCTTCTTTTCTAGCCTTTTGCCAACCCTGCAGGGTGTTTGGGACTCCAATGAGATGCCTAACTCACTTATAGAAAATCTCATACATCTAATCCCAAAAAGGGTGTTTGGGACTCTAGTGAGATGCCTGACTCAGTTACGGAGGGTCTCATACATCTAATCCCAAAGAGGGGGTACATAAATTTAGTGTCATAGTGGAGACCTACCGCATTATTGGGCACATGCTACAAAATCCTAGCAAAAGCAATCAGCTGACTTGCATTTGCATCCCATGCTTCCATATCTTATCCATGATACATAGATGGGATTCGTTCATGGCAGAAGCATTTCTTATAATATTTTCTCTTTTTGGGAAGCTTCTGAGTGGGCCATGCAGAGTGGACAAAAGCTAGCCATTCTTCTCATGGACTTTAAAAAATGCATATGACAGGGTAGATTGGGATGTCTTGGAGGGAACCCTTCATCATTCTAGATTTTCAGATGCATGGATCAGAGGGGTTTCAGCCTTGTATAGATCAGCCCATAGCCAGGTGCTTAACGGAGGGGTCAAGGGAGATAGATTTCAGATTTCTAGATCAGTCCATCAAGGATGCCCTCTTGCCCCTTTTCTTTTACTTTTTGTGGCTAAGGCTATGAGCATTTTTCTTAGATCTCGAGCTGACATTCTTGGGCTCAGACTACCACTCAGACAGGAGGAGGACCTCATTGATTGTGAGCTAGCAGATGATACTGCTATTTTGTTGGAGGCCTTCTCTCAGGCTCTCACTTCCTTTGGGACAGCATTGGACTTGTTTTGTATTGTAGCAGGTGCTCACACTAATTGGCACAAGTCCAATGGCTTTTGGAGCAGTGATGACGACACTTCAAACTGGGGGGCTGATTTGGGCTTCACTTGGACTCAGAGGTGTGTGTCAGCCAAATATTTAGGATGCAAGTGGGTATGGGTATCTCCTCTTCGCAGCAATTTGCTCCAGTGTTGGAGAGCATTAGGAGGAAACTCCTTTTCTGGAGTTCAACCAAGTTGGACCTTGCATCCACGGTGGTGATTGTTAACCAAGTTTTGTTGGTATCTTTGCTCTTGGTGGTGTAGCTCCACCACTGCATCACTCAGCTCATAAGGCCTATAAGGATTTTTTTATGGACTCGCCTAGATGGCACAACAAACACTATTGCCAGGGTGGCATGGCAGCTTTTCAGTGTTAAGTCCTTGCATTGCAAGTTTGTGGTTAGAGGTCTTATGCCTGGGGATAAAGCCTTGGAAAAAAAACCTATTTCATTGCATCTAGATCTGCAGCCCCTCCTCAGGTGGAGATTGGGTGGACAACACCAGATGTATTTTCAGTCATATCTCCTTCCTCCCCGCTCATGGTCGCTATTCTGAAAGCTTGGGCCAGCTTTAGAAATACCCTTCGGAGAGTTCCTCCCCCTCTCTCGAAGAGATTGACATGCAACCTATCATGTGGAATGACATTATACTTGATGAGCATGGTAGGTAGCTTGGTTTGTCTCATTATATGCAGTGGTCCATGTAGGAGGGAGGGCCTGTCGCCTCAATAGGTTCTTCGAAAGCCTTCAAGAGGCTTTTAGAAAATTGTCAACGAAAATTGGTCAGTCACCTCAGAGGAAGTGCAGGGAGGATTCTTCAGATAGATGCAGCCTTACCCCATGATTGGGTGGACATAGATGATAGGCCTGTAGTTTGTTCACAGTGGATGGGGGATTTTTCAAAGATAGGTATTCCACTTCAGGTCACTGCTTCTCTGGCAACAAAGGAGGATGCCTTGGTTTTTTATGTACAGTCAGGTGGTAAGCTGTCTATTTCTTCAGATGATATTCTTTTGGGCATGCCTTTTCATCCTGTTAGGATCATAGGCTACGTGGAACATGGCAAGGACTATGCTTGGCATATAAATCCAAGCTCTCGTCTTTCTATCTTGGGTTCAAGGAGGTTGTGGCTCTATGAAGGAGTCCCCATAAAGTATCTTCAATGAGATCCGAAGAGTGGGAATTGATTGTTGCAAGGAAAGAGAAGAGTCTCCCCTTCTTTGGTTACACGGTCAGTAATGCCACGAGGTTCCAGATTAGTTATAGAGGTTGGAGACCTTCCAGAGCCCCTAATTGGGAGACTTATTAGGTTTTTGCAGACTTGCAAAGAGTGTTTTAGAGGAGGCTTTGGAAGTCCTAAAGAAATAAAAAGATCACTTTATTTTTTTGGCTTTCTAGTCGTGGACGAATTGCAGTGAACAAGTGGAGGTCCAGGTTTGGTGGGCAGACTCCACTTGTCCTACTCCACTTGTCCTAGGTACTCGTCTGTGGAGGAGTCAGTCCATCATTGCTTATGGGACTGCAGGTGTGCAAGAGTCGTATGGATAAGGGCTGCTAGGATCCTCGGCACCTTTGTCCCTTCTCATTTTCTTCATGACTTGGGAATCAGTGGCTTGGCTCTCCTTGATAGGACCTCAGATCTTCTATGAGTGGCAGGATGCTTTCTAGGCCATCTCCATCTGACGACACCTAGTCGAGCCTTGCTATTTGGAGGATGTGCCTATCTCCCACTATAGACCAGTTCATGCTGATGTGGATTCTTCTTGGGAGATATTGGCTGCTATTACGGTGATAGGACAAAACCTGTATCAAGTTTTTGAGCACTGTATATAGCTGTGGGTAGGCACATAGTTGTACACATCTAGGGTAGGTGTGGGCTTTTGGCATTTGTGGATTTTTCTTTCACAAGCATGATGGACTAATGTATAGTTTTTTGAAACAATAAAGTATGTTTTGCAGGGACTTCATGGGAAATGATGAAATGCAATGTGGTTGTACCAGACTTCTAGAGCAAGGGTGTTCAGTGTGTGGTCAAGTGAAATGTTTTTGGGGTCATGTAAAGCCAAGTCATGAAGGGTTTTATTATATTTTCCTGAGTCAATGTGCACTTGCATGTTACAGGAATTTGATATGTTCTGGTGTCCATGTCGAGGGGCTTTTCATGTGTGTGTACAGGGGTGCATGAAAGCCTTAATTTGCATGCTAATGTGTGTGGGAATTGTGTGACCAAAGGTCCAAAATGTGCATTTAATGTGCCTTGGAGGATATTTGCATTTTTTAAATGGAAGAGTGGTAAATTCTACGTGATGACGTGGCTGGAAAATCTGGAAGGGAATGTATGCATGCAAGGTGGCTAGGTGATCAAGGAAGGGGGATGCTTTGTGTTATGCTCTAGCCGAGATAGCATGACCTCGGATAGATCGGTGGGCATTTTCTCTTAGATGACCAACTTTTGTAATAGTTAATGTGCGTAATTAAAATGGTCAAGAGAAGTAACTGCCAAGGTCCTAGGTGAGGGCGGAATGGCATTGACTAGATAGTTCTGAGTGCTAAGGCCTAGGTGCACCTAAATGTGCAATAATGCCAAGGGGCAAGTGGATTTTAATGTGCCCAAGAGAGGGGTAAAAAGGTGCACCAAGTGGAGAGGCTATAATGATGACATTTGGCAAGGAGAACTATCTAGGGAATTGAGGGTCTCATGGATAGGAATGAACGAAATAACGAAGAGATCTGTGAATCAACTATCCAAGAGAGAAGGCTGGGTGGAAATATAGCAAGCCATCGCCCGTGATAATTTTGACGACGAGCAGAGATTTAACCCAAGGGAAAAGACGACGATAGAGTAAGTTTCTGATATTTGGTATCAGAGCGACAGGAAGAGATCAGGGAAGGGTGGAAACAGCGATGCTGTGTGACGGTACAAGAGAAATTCACTAAAGTTCGAAAGGGTGCACTTGCTCCAACTTCCAAAGCAAGTGATACTAGTCGCACAAATCCATCGCCACGAAGCTTTGAGTGAGCATGTCCAAAAGTTGGCCTCCGATTCACGAACGTAATTCACAAGAATTCGATCCCTCCAAGTGACCTTGCCCGTGGCTACGGGAGTTGGGGCAATGGAATGCCTGCAGCGGAGAAAGGTCGTGATAATTGGTATCGTGGATCTAGACTTTCCATCGCAGGGGCTGCACATTTCCCATTGAAAGTTCGAATAGCAGTAGCAGGTTTGGTGTCGTCCAAGCAGTTGGGTGCTTCATCGTGCGGCATATACTCTGAGCGCCGAGGCAAGGATTTTGGAAAGCAATAGCCAAGGGCAATTCAACGTGGGAACGATTAAAGTGAAGAGCACTCTTGACGACGCCTTGCGCAACAAGGCATCCACCACGTCATGATGTAGCTACAAGCAGCAGCACGCTTCAATCGCCTTCTTACGTTTGACGAGCTCTCCAGTACCCGCCCCGCAGCAGCAACAGCTCGCCGCCTTCGTCCCTCATTTTTCTTGCTTTTCGCTATCTCGGAGAGGGCTACCGCTATTGCTATCGTTGGTTCGACAACAGGAACCACTCACGACTTCATCTGGGACCTGACTGTCTATTCAAAGTCAGAAAGAAAGGGAGATCCTGGTCAGGAGTAATTACCAGGGAGCACCTTTTTCCCTTATACAGATTTTCCAGTTTCCAGTTGTAGTGTAGTTATTTCAGTACTTCTCTTGGAATTTAGTGTGCGAAAAGAAAAAGAAAAAGAAGAAGAAAAATATAAATAGCGGGAAAAAAAAAAGAAGAGATATATACATTTTATTTTTTCTTTCAAGGAAAAAATGGATACCGAGGGACAAGATTCCAGGATGAATCCTGAAGAATCTAGGATTCAATCCACACAACAGATGTCACATCATGCAGCACCTACTTTGATTGGTAGGATTTCGATATTAGAGGATGCTTTACAGCAGATTATGAACCAGCAGCTTCAAGTGAATGCTGGTCAAAATGAGATCAGGGAGATGGTGCAAGCCTTGTCGGCTAGACCGTCTAGGATTGATAAGGGCAAAGCTCCAGCAGAGCCAGAGCCCAGTATACATTCCTTAGAGCGCGCAAGGGTCAAAGTGCCCAATATCGCTAATTATAGACCGGAGAAGTACGCTGGTCGGATGACCGAGCGCAGCTCTGATGTGATCGAGGTTTGGTTACACAAGTGGGAAGAAGCCTTCGCCATTTGTGAAATTAGATCCGATCTAAAGAAAATCCGCGAGGCCACACACTTGTTTATTGAGGCAGCGGACAGATGGTGGATAAAGCAACAGAAGGATCAAGTTGCTCCAACCACCTGGGAAGGGTTTAAAGCTGAATTCAAGAAACACTTTCTTCCACCTGATGAAGAATCCCGAGCTTGGGACGCTTATAGAAATCTTCGTCAGAGGAGTCTGTCAGTGGCAGAGTACACTGACAAATTCAGAGAATGTGTCATGAAATAACAGACCCTCTCCCTATGTCGGTTCAGTTAAAAGACTATATCTATGGACTGAACGACAAGATCAAAATGGAAGTTCGGGCTAAATATGTGACTACATTAGATGAATCCATTGCAGTAGCCCTGAACTATGAGGATGCTAGAGGCAGATCTGGGGGATTTGTGCAGGCAGGGACTCAGTATGAGCACCCGAGAAAAGGGGGATTTCAGAGGAAATGGGTTTCAAAGACAAGTGTCTCGCAGCCAAGTGGCCAAACCAAGCAGGTGAAGCCGGTTGAGGGACCAGTAAAAACAAGTACCACCGTTGGGGTGAAAAGGAAAATAACTCCAATGGCAGCCCGGGCTTGGTCAAAGTCCTCGTTGACCTCTGAACAAAAGGAGAAAGCTAGAAAAGAAGGATTGTGCTTCAGCTGCCTTCAGCGACATCAGTGGAAGGATTGTCCACTGAATAAAGACCGTCGCACGGCTAATATGATAATATCTGAATGCGACGTAGAAATGCAAGAGAGTCCCAGTGCGGAACATATGCAGATGCAACTGGCGGGACCTTCTCAGAGGTTAGTACCTTGTTTGTTATGTGTATCTGTTGCTAAGTTAGTGACGAGTGCACCTGATAACATCCTATCTAAGCCCGCAGCAACGGGGTATACGGCCTTTAATGATACGGAGTTAATTAAAATGAAAGGGCAAGTGGCCAGTCATGATGTCATTGTGTTGTTTGACTCGGCGTCAACTCACAATGTGATTAACTCCAAGCTCGTGAAGAGGCTGAAACTAAAGACAAGTCCATCTGACTATGCGTATACAGTCAGGATGGCCGATGGAAGTTCAACTGAAGTATGGGACCAAAGGGTTACCCAGTTGGAGCTTCGGATTCAGGACTATGCTGAGAAGCTTGATTTTGAAATGACCAAGCTTGCTCATGCAGATATAGCCCTGGGAATGGCGTGGCATTCTAGGAAGAATCCAGCCATTGATTGGAAAAAGCACGTATATCAATTCAAGATGAATGATGTGCTTTATGTCTTACGAGGTGAAAAAGATATACCTCAGGGACCGTTGGTTTCTGTGATGGAAATCAGAAAGGCTCAAGTCGAGTCTTTATTCCTTTGCACAGCATCAATAGAGCCGGTGGATGATTCTTCGGCTAGCACTGATGTTACGCAAAGTGGTGAGATGGTCAAGCTGGCTAATCTTATAACAGAGGAGTTCTCTGAATGTTTTAGGGATGAACTACCTTATGGGTTACCTCCAGAACGGAAAGTTCAACATAAGATTGAACTGATCCCGGGGGCAGAACCTGTAAATAGACCTCCCTATAGAATGAGTTTTGCTGAAGAAGCGGAGGTGCGTAGGCAGCTGGAAGAATACCTCAAGTTGGGGCAGATTCAACCAAGTTTCTCACCTTTTGCTTCGCCAGTGATATTAAAGAGGAAAAAGGATGATACGTTTCGCCTCTGTATAGATTACAGAGCATTGAATAATATCACTGTTAAGCACAGGTATCCGATGGCTCGGATTGATGATTTGCTAGATGCATTACATGGAGCCGTGATTTTCAGCAAGATAGATCTTAAGTGCGGCTACCATCAGATCCGGATTAGAACCGAGGATGTGCATAAAACCGCTTTCAGAAGCAGGTTTGGTCATTATGAGTTTTTGGTAATGCCCTTCGGACTTACCAATGCTCCAGCGACCTTCGTCATGCTTATGAACGATTTACTACGTCCGTATATCGGAAAGTTCGTAGTACATTTTATTGACGATATCTTGATATTCAGTAAGAGTGTTACTGAACATCGTGAACACTTAAGGATAGTGTTCAGTACTTTGAGGAAAGCCAGTCTTTATGTGAATAAAAAGAAAACTATACTGTGTATGGTTAGGCTTGAGTATTTAGGGTTCATAATTACTCCACAGGGGGTAGAAATGGATCCAAAGAAAGTGGCTGCGATACTAACTTGGCCAATCCCTCAGAGTCTAACCGTGTTGCGATCATTCTTGGGATTTGTCCAGTTTTATAGAAGGCATATCAAAGGATATTCCGGAATAGTATCGCCATTGACTGATCTGACCTCAGATAAAGTACCTTTTATTTGGGGACAGAATCAACAGGAAAGTTTTAATACCATAAAACAAGCTGTGGTCTCAGGACCGGTGTTAAAAATAGTTGATCCCCAGAAACCGTTGTTCCTAGAAACCGATGTAAGTGGCATTGCGGTAGGAGCAGTCCTCCTTCAAGAGGGAAGGCCAGTAGCCTTCGAAAGCAAGAAGCTTTCTCCCTCTCAAAGGAATTGGCCAACTCATGAATTGGAGTTGTATGCAGTTATCCATGCTTTGAAAACATGGAGGCATTATTTGTATGGTTCAGAGTTTTATGTGGATGTGGATCATGATACTCTGAAACATTTTTGTAAACAGCCTGACTTGAGGGGCCGCCAAGCTAGGTGGGCAGAGCTCATGCAGGAGTTTAATCTAACGATTCGGTACCGAAGAGGAAAAGACAATAAGGTTGCTGATGCGTTGTCTCGCATTATGCACAACCTGAGTTTCACGGTATTAGAGAGTGCTCTAATGACCGAGATAAGAGAAACTCAAAAAGTGGACGAGTTTGTCCAGAGCTTATGGCCTAAAGCTCATGTGTTAAAACCCGGGGAAAATGAAAAGGATGACCTGGCATCCAGAAAAGGCCAAACTTATGCAAGATATACCATAAGAGATGGTATGCTAGTTAGAAATGGCAAGGTTGTAGTACCTGGTCAGAATGATCTCAGGCAGAGAGTCATTCAACAATGCCATGATAGCCCGTGTGCGGGACATCTAGGTGTCGAGAAGACATATAATCTCGTGAAGCGAGATTTCTTTTGGCCAAAGATGAAAAAGCATATTCATGAATATGTGACACGGTGTTTCTCGTGTCAGGTAAGTAAGGCCGAGCGGGTGAAGCCACCTGGACTTTCACAGCCCTTGGAAATACCACTAAGTAAGTGGGAGAGCATTTCCATGGACTTTATTGTAGGGCTACCTGCAACACAAGGAGGGTATAATTCTATCCTTGTGGTGGTTGATCGTCTAACCAAGATGGCTCACTTCATTCCGACTAGAGAGTCTGTTAGTGCCCCGCAAGTGGCGGATTTGTTTATTAGACATATATTTCGTCTGCATGGATTGCCTAGATCCATAGTGTCAGACAGAGATGTTAGATTTACCGGTCATTTTTGGACAGCGGTATTTGAGACACTAAGGACTGAGTTGGGAATGAGTAGTAGGGATCATCCTGAGACGGATGGTCAGACGGAGAGAGTCAACCAGACTTTAGAGGATATGCTGAGGGCATATGTGTCATTGAGGCAACATACATGGGACAAGTGGTTGCCATTGTTGGAGTTTGCCTACAATGATAGGAAACATTCATCTACTGGGTTCAGTCCGTTTGAGCTGAACTATGGTTATAGGCTAGCCAATCCAACTATAGTTGGAGTACCTCAGAAAGTGCCTAGTGCCGCGAACTTTGTAGTTCAGATGCGGGAGACGCTAGCACTTGCGAGAGCTAATATCCGCCAAGGTGTATGCGGATGAAAATCGGTCTATAAGAGTATTTGAAGAAGGAGAAAAAATTTTTCTCAGAATTCCTTCGCACTCGAAGTCGTTGACTTCAGGAGAGTGTGCTAAGTTATCACCTCGATACTGTGGGCCGTGGTTAATTCTAAAGAGAATAGGCAGTGTAGCCTATAAATTAGAATTGCCACAGGGGTGTAAGGTGCACCCGGTTTTTCATGTTTCGCGCTTAAAGAAATTTTTGCATACAGGTGACTCACTAATTGAAGGTGTGGTTTTGTTTCAGGAGATAGAGGATATTGCAAGGCGCCAGCCAACAAGAATCCTGGACCGAGGAACAATGCAAATACGAAATCGGAAGATACCCACGGTGTTGGTTGCATGGCATGGTCAGCCTCTATCGGAAGCTACCTGGGAATCCATATACCAGTTACGGAGAGCGTTCCCAGATTTCATCATCGAGGACGCTGATGCTTGAAGAGGGAAGGAATGTTATGCTCTAGCCGAGATAGCATGACCTCGGATAGATCGGTGGGCATTTTCTCTTAGATGACCAACTTTTGTAATAGTTAATGTGCGTAATTAAAATGGTCAAGAGAAGTAACTGCCAAGGTCCTAGGTGAGGGCGGAATGGCATTGACTAGATAGTTCTGAGTGCTAAGGCCTAGGTGCACCTAAATGTGCAATAATGCCAAGGGGCAAGTGGATTTTAATGGGCCCAAGAGAGGGGTAAAAAGGTGCACCAAGTGGAGAGGCTATAATGATGACATTTGGCAAGGAGAACTATCTAGGAATTAAGGGTCTCATGGATAGGAATGAACGAAATAACGAAGAGATCTGTGAATCAACTATCCAAGAGAGAAGGCTGGGTGGAAATATAGCAAGCCATCGCCCGTGATAATTTTGACGACGAGCAGAGATTTAACCCAAGGGAAAAGACGACGATAGAGTAAGTTTCTGATACTCTGGCTGACGAGTGGGCTGATATGTGGGATGGCGACTACTGGAGAGTTCTAGAAAACGTGGATGAGCGGAAGAGATCAGGTTGGGGGGAAGAAAGCGAAGAAGGAGAGAGGAGAGGATCTGCTGGTCGATGAACGGATGGTTCACGGGCTCCAAATTGTTGTACAAGCGCAGTGCGTCAGGGTGTAGAGGGCTGTGACAATCTGAGAGAGCAATTGGGCTGTGTACGGGCTGTCAACGTGGTGTGATGATCTGAAAAAAAATAGCACAGGGTTGATGGGCTGTTAGCTGAGCGGAGAGCTAACGGGCTGATCGACATGAAGTACGAGCCGCTTATTTTGGGCTGTGGGTTTGTTACCTTTAATCACGCACAAGTGTGCAGGCTGCGTGGGGGAGCTTAGCTGGAACAGAAGACAGATTGGGAGTTGTCACTTCTGGAAGCACTCGTGATGTGGTTGCTTACAATTCTGAGTATGACGTACAGTTTGTGTGCAGATGCAATAGTGACTGAACGGAAGTCATGATAGGGACTTTGATCGTTGAGGATTCATGAGTTTATAGGTGGAGGGGATGACTCCATGGATTAGCATTCTTGGGGGTTCTTTGTGCATGAGGATTCTGTACAAGAATAAGTATGAGCTGTTTATCATATACAAGCTGCTGGAAGGAGGTGTTGTAGATACATCATGTGTGGTTGATATGTCGTACAAAGAACGACTGGGTGTATGAACAATTCTTGGTTGACACAGAGCTACAACAAGTCAAAGCCTTCTTTCCCCTCTTTCAAAGAGTCTGTGTGTTCCTCTGTGTGTATTCTAGTCAGATTGTGTGGGAGATTGACTTGTGTGGGAGATTGACTTGTTATTTGTGTGCTCTAGACATCTGCTCTCGAACCTGGTTCATAAGCTTATCATCTATGGGCCCACATTGTAGCTGATCCCTATGAAGTCTCAGCTATCTGATGTGGTGAAGTACATAATTCCTGGTTGTCTTTCCTTTTTTTTCCTTATCATCTTTTTGGCGATCCTACTGGGGACAAGAGGAGTTTTGAATTGAGATTGGGTACTCAAGACAAAATGGCCCAGAAGATTGGCTGGGGAATGTTGCTTCAATTTCTGTGTGGTTAGGGATTGAAACTATGAAGACAAAGCCTCATATGAGAGTGATTCATTGTGAGTTATGTGGGGAGTGTGGACACAGGAGAGATAGATGCCTTGATGTTGAACTTCGGGTGATGCGTCTCCGTGCTAAGGTTCAAAAGGCTTTGAAAGTGATTGCTCTTAGGAAGAAGAATGCCAATCAGATGCAGGGTAAGTTTTCTTCAGTAGAGTGATTATTTTTGTTTTCTTCCCAGAAGAGGTTGGGTGGTATTTCTGGTTGGGGGTGTGTTTGAGATAAGTTAGTCAAGAGGAGAGATGGCTCATGAATTTCCTCGATTTCACGGGTTGCCCAATGAAGACCCAGAGAGGTTTTTAGTGTGCTTTGAGTTCACAGCTCTTATTAAAGACAGGAATGCTCCAAAAGTCCTTCAGATTCTATCCTTTTGTCTATTGGGAGAAGCGAGAACTTGGCTGCAAGATTTCTCTGCAAGGATGCATGATGATCAGGGTGCTCACAGAAACCCGACTTATCCAAAGGTGAGGAATGTGTGTTAGAGATCCTAATGGTATTTGGAGAGAGCTATGTTTACTGCAGCAACAGCCGACTCAATTAGTGGATGAGTATGTCGCTAAGTTCACTGTGTTGTGGAATAAATGGTAGGTGGCCTTATTACTTGAAGTTCTTCCCAGAGTCATAAAAAAGGATAGGTTTGTTACTGGTCTGAAGCCGGAGATTAGGATAAAGATTGAATGTAAAGAGCTGGTCACTTATGAGGATGCTCTCAGGATAGCAAAAGAGAAGGAGAGGAGGCGGATAAGATTGTCACAAATGATGCAAGAGATGCCAATGCTTCAGCATGTGCCCGAAATTATCTCTCATGTGAAGCCAGAAATATAGAAACCTGAAGTCAGGAAGGAGGAGAATATAAAAGAAGAAATTCATGAAATGTCGGAGCTTATGAAGAGTTTGAGTTTGAATTTGATGAACGGTTGGGGTAGAGGTAGATCATCGCGTGGTTATGGCAGAGGCAGCATGCCTTCTTCAAATAATTCAGGCCTGTGGCAGGCAGAACGAGGTCAAGGGTCATTTGCACCTTGTGTCCAGTGCTTTAATTGTGGAGAGTGGGGACATTACAGGACACACTGTGATAAGCCTCCTCGTGCTAGAGGTGATGTTTATCCATTGCCAACAGGGTTAAATAATAGGGTGAATGATCATAGTGTAGAAGTAAAAGATGCAGGTCAGCCTAGTACCTCTGAAATCTGTAAAGCCACTGCAGAAGAGAAAGGGAAAGGTAAGGCAGCTACATTTGGCTTGTTGGAGTTGGAGGAAGTTAAAGATGTCATGCCATTAGGAAAGAGAGATAGAGAAGAGGAGGTTGGTCCGAGTGCAAAGAAGAGGAATGATGCCTGCGGGGTTGGGAGAGCCTATCCTTTGATTCTTGGAAGGCCGTGGTTGAGGAAGGTAGGTGCAATTCAGAATTGGCAGAGAGGAATCTTTTCTGTACATACGAATGGGAAGAAATTGAATTTCGATATGGTAAGCAGGGCTGAAGTTTCAGATTCAGCAAGTGAAGAGGAAGAGAGAAGTGAAACCAGCAGTGAGGATGAGAGCTCGATGACTTCAGAAAGTGATGAAGGAACAATAGCATTGGTGGATTTGGTAGATGAGGATTCACAGGTATATTTTGTGGGGGCAGCAGGGTTCGGTGAGGAAGAGGTGAATAGGTTTGAGGTTATCGAGGATTTAATGCAGCCCAAATGTTCTCAAGAATCAATCGAGGTGTTGACTGAGCAATCATTGAATCATGATCTCAATGTTGAGGAGAAAGAAGAATATTCGAAGATGTTGCAAAAATACCCCAATTTGTTTATCACCTCTTATGAGGAGATCAGGGGATTTAAAGGGAAGCCTCTGAGGATTGAGCTGAACAAAGGTGCCAAACCTGTTTTTCAGAAAATAAGGAGATTAAGCCCAGAACACAAAGATGTGCTGAAGGAAGAGGTAGATAAGCTTCTCAAGGCAGGAATAATTTATCCTGTAGTTCACTCTGATTGGATAAGTCCTGCGGTCATAGTGCCAAAAGGTGTAGACAAATGGAGAGTCTGTGTCAATTACAAACCTCTGAATGCAGTGACAAAGAGAAACCACTATCCTCTGCCTTTTTTGGATGATATTCTTGATAAAGTGGTGGGTCATGAAATGTACAGCTTGTGTGATGGATATTCAAGGTACTTCCAGATAGCCATAGCCCAGGAAGATCAAATCAAGACTACTTTCATTACCCCCTGGGGCTGTTTTTGTTACAGTTGGAGTTACCAATGGCCCCTCGCACTATCAGGAGAATTCAGATCTGATTTTATCACCTTTCCTAGATAAATTTTGTAAAGTCTTTATTGATGACATTTGTGTCTACAGTGGAAGAGGGGAGCACTGTGGCAAGCTGGATCAGGTATTTTATGAGATTGATAATAATGGTGGTCAATTAAATCCTAAGAAGACTCAGTTAGCTCAGACCAGCATTAAAATGTTGGGGCATATTGTATCTGAGAATGGGATTGAGCCACCCCCCTGTAGTGCCAATGTCATGTACAAGGCTGATCAATCACCAAATGGATATAAGTTCAGGGCACTGCGAAATGCCTCAAACTTTTCATGTGGTAGTGCTTTGGTGAAAATATCTGCAACGTTGTCATGTGTGGACACAAAGATCATACTGATCTCTCCTGCATGCAACTTCTCTCTGACGTAGTGATAGTGAACCTCAATGTGCTTCGTGCGAGTATGAAACACTGGATTCTTTGCCACTACAATGGCACTCTGACTATCAGTGAGAATTGGAGAAGGACCCTCCAAAGACAGATGAAGATCAGCAAATAGACGTTGCAGCCAGGCACATTCAACTGTTGCTGTGAAAGCTGCCCTGTACTCAGCTTCACATGATGAGGTAGCCACTGTAGATTGTTTCTTGCTCAGCCAGGAAATGCAAGATTTACCCAAAAAGAAACAATTGCCACTAGTGGACTGCCTAGTGTCATAATCACCAGCCCAATCTGAATCACTGTAGGCATGCATCTGCAAGTCACCCCCCCCGGGAAATAGCAAGCCAAAAGACTTCGTGCCCTGCAAATAACGGAAGATGCGCTTGACTGCCTGCCAATGCATAGTTTTTGGGCTGTGCATGTACCTGCTCACCTGAGATACTGCAAACTGAATATCAGGTCTAGTGTTGCAGAGATATATGAGGCCTCCAACAGCCTGACTATAAAGTGTGGCATCAACTAATTCTCCTGCATCATGCATTGTGAGTTTCAGCCCCGCGGCTCCATGGGAGTGGCTATGGGCTTACACTCATGCATGTTAAATCTGTCCAAGAGTTTCTGAACATACTTGGACTGAGACATAACAGTGCCACGTCTCTCATGAGAGAACTGGATCCCCAAATAAAAGTGAAGCAGCCCCAAATCTGACATGTCAAAGTTGGTCTGCAAATCAGCTTTGAAATCTGCAATTTTTTCTTCATTGGACCCTGTGAGCAATAAGTCATCGACATAAAGAAGGATGACTAAAATTTCCCCCCCATCCATCTTGATGTAGAGGGTGCTCTCAGTAGGACTATTGTGCAGCCCCTTGCTGGTCAAAAAGGCATGGATCTTGGCATACCATGCACGAGGGGCCTGTTTCAGCCCATATAAAGCTTTGTTAAGCTTGCATACTTGAAGTGCATTTGCTGTAATTTCAAAGCCCGGCGGTTGTTTGACATACACCTCTTCCAGCAAGTCCCCATTTAAGAAGGCTGTTTTTATGTCCAACTCATGAACATTCCACTCAAAATGTGCAGCCATTGCAATAACTGATCGGATGGTGGTCATCCGGGATGTAGGAGCGAATGTCTCCTCATAATCTATAGCCTTTAGCAATCAGCCTTGCCTTATAGCTGTCAATAGAGCCATCTGGCTTCTGTTTGACCTTGAAAACCCATCGTGTGCCAATGGCATGTTTACCCGGTGGCAAGTCTACAACATCCCAAGTCTGATTTTTTGCAATGGACTGCAACTCATCATGCATGGCATTCATCCAATGCACATTGTCCTTTGCCTCTTCGAATGTGGCAGGCTCCGCCTCATCAAGAAGAGTACCTGCATATGCTGATTCCACTGAATTAGCACCTTCCATGTGCCTTGCTGCACTGTGAGTCCTGCCAGGTAACGGAGCATCAATTTTACTCTCCCTGAGAGTTTGTAACAGCCATTTTGGGACTGTTTTTGCTGCATGTATGTCTGCAGTTTCTTGCTGCACCACCTGTTCCACTGCCTGTGGAGGGGGCAAGACATCCTGTGGCAGAACTAAAGCATCTGGAGGTCGCTGTAAATTCTGATTTGCATCAGAAAAAATCAGCAGGGGAACCCAAGGCAATGGGTAGCAACCCCTCAAAGACATCTTCTGAAGACGAAGTCATTTGAAATTCAGCCGGAGTGTGAGCTGAATTTCCAGAAAATATCACATCTCTACTGACTATGATCTTGCGTGTAGCAAGATTGTAGAGACGGTACCCCTTGCTTTCTGCACTGTACCCAACAAATATGCACTTAATGGCTTTATCAGACAATTTGTGCCTAAATTCAACTGGCACATGAGCATAAGCAAGGCATCCAAAGACTCGGAAGTGATCCACTGAAGGCTTCTTGTCATTCTAGACCTCATAAGGAGTTTTTGTTTTTAAAGCCTTAGTGGGAACCCGATTCAAAATGTAATTGGCACACATCAAACCCTCAAGCCAGAATTTATGAGACATGTGTTTGCTTTTCAGCATACATCTGTCCATCTCCATGAGAGTTCTATTTTTCCTCTCAGCTTTGCCATTTTGCTGAGGGGTCAGCCTGACTGTGAGCTGATGCACAATATCCTTGCCTTTCAGAAAAGCATCAAATTCTGCAGACAAGTATTCCCCACCTCTATCTGTGCGCAATGTCTGTATCTTGAGTCCGGTTTCATTTTCAACCATGGCTGCAAAGTGTTTAAACACCGTGAACACTTCTGATTTGCGTTTCAGCCCCAAAAACCCAAGTGAAATTGGAGTAATCATCAATAAATGTAACGAAGTAGAGATGACCACCCAACGATGGAGTCCTCATGGGACCACAGGCATCACTGTGTATAAGCTGTAATTTGCGGACAGCTTTAACTGAACCATCCTTCTTGAAGGGAAATCGATGCATCTTGCCCAAAATGCACCCTTCACAGGCATGTGGAGGAGGTATCTCAAGAGGTGGCAATGCATCAACTATGGAATACTTTTGAAGTGTCATCAAGCTGTTGTAATGCATGTGGCCATATCGGGCATGCCATAATTCTGCATTTTGCATGGCAGCTGTAGGGGTAGAAACTGCAAGAGCATGGGCTGTTCTTTTCTCAAAAAGATCAAGCTAAAAAAGCCCACGCAGCAGAGTACCAGATAACCGTAAGGCATAGTCATCTTCCCTGTCTCGGACAGCACATTTGTCATCCTCAAAGATGACCTGAAATCCAGCTCTGTTAAGAGTGGACACTGAAAGAAGATTTTTGGTTATACCAAGCACATATAAGACATCTGAAAGTCTGAAAATTGAGCCATCAATGGCAGTGAGCTTAACATCTCCTGTGCCACGTACTGAATATGATGAGTTGTTGGCACAAGTGACTTTCTTACCAATGGGAGGTGGATGCAAGGAAGTAAAAAGACACTTCCTAGAAGTGATGTGCTTGGATGCACCGCTGTCAAAATACCAGTTGTTTAGTGTTTCATTGACACTGAAAGCAGATGCATCCGTAAAAGAATCATAACTGCAAGTCAAAAATGCATATGTATCATTGCAAGTGGCTGTACTATCCCGAGCATCTTGAACAGCCAGCCTAGAATCTGAAATGCAAGATAAAAAGGCATAATCCTGTCCAACAAAGTTGGCTGCAGCATCCCCACTGTTAGATGCATGAGGAGCTGAATCTGAAACAACCATTCCGGAGCTGTTTTTCTTCTCTTTTGCAAGCCTTTTCCTGCATTCTGCAATGAGATGACCTGGCTTTTTGTAGCAGTGACAAAAACCCTTCTTCTTGGGCTTACTTGCATCATTTTTAGCCTTTTGTGAAGGCTGTCCTGACCCACTGGAAGACTGATTTACTAATGTCTTTGCCTGTCCTTTTGTTTTTTATTTAAACTTTGAGAGCATGGCTTGTTCACCTGCACGTGAAGCCAAAGTTTTCCTGGTCTGCTCTTCCTAAAGCAGAAGTCCTATCAACTCATGAAAAGTGAGGATTTGCAGCCCCCCTCAATGATAAGTTCAGCAAGGTATGAAAACTGAGATAAGACTTAGGAAGAGAATTCAGAGTGGTTGTAATCATCTCTGAATCAGGAATAATTTCATCTATATTTAGCAATTGCTCTCTGAGATCCTGTAGCTTTGTGAGGTGGACTGACATGGAGTCACCCTCTTCCATATGTGTATGACTTAACTCTCTTTTCAAGAAGAATACCCTTGCATCATTCCGAGCTGCATACATGCTTTCTAAAATATCCCACGCTGCCTTGGAGGTCTTACACGACCGGATATGCGGAATGATAAATCTTTTCATTGAAAGAGACATGCATGACAAAGCTAAGGCATCCCGTGAATCCCATCTCTTCTGATCTGGAGTAGTGGCCATGGCTGCACCAACAACTTGTTCTGCAGCTGCCCCTTGTGCACGACCTCTTCCATCTCCTTGCTGAGGAGGGGTATTAGGTGCCATACCCGCTGGTCGGATCTCACCCCCATTCACATAATCCCATAAATTGCGAGAAATCAGAATATTGCGTACCATAAAACTCCAGAGGGAGTAGTTGGTACCATCCAACTTGTCTTCCTGTGAAAGACCACCGAACTGGAAGTCATTCTGATTTTGCTGGGCCATATCTGAGAAAGAGATTTAAGCAGATACAAAACTGAATTCCTTTACTGGGAATGAAATGCACAACTCCCAAAAAACACAGCCAAGCACCGGCTGTAAATGCAACTCAGATTTCTGTACTTGCGCTGTCCCTCACCTATAAGGAAGGACCTATTTTAGTTGAAGATGTGGAGATGAAGAAAAAGTACTAGAGGATGCATTTGTTTTACACTTTGATGGATCTTACAAAAAAAGTTTAAATAAAAGTACAGGAGGAATTGTCATTTATGATCCTGGAGGAAAGGAGATTCGGAAAATGGGAATTCGGCTCGAAGCTAGCAGTAATAATGAAGCTGAATATGCAGCCCTCTTCGAAGGTTTGAAAGTATGCATTAGTCTAGGTATTAAGAGACTCATGATTAAGGGAGATGCTCTGTTGGTTGTGAAGCAAATTTTAGGTGTCTAGAGGGTTAAGCATGTTCATTTGAAGAGATGGATAAGTGCGGTGAAGAAACTTTTAAATTGATTGGATGCTTGGACACTCTAGCATATTGAAAGAGGTAAGAATGTAAAGGCATATGATGCTGCGCAGGAAATTACAGCAGCTTATGTTGATGCAATAGGAGTGCGGAAGCCCTTATACAAAGGAAGGGAGACATTGGCTTGTGAGGAAAGCTTCCTGTTAACTGGTAAAGTGCCTGAAGAAGTTCCAAAACAAAGAAAATACAGAATTATTAAAAGCTGTACTTCTTATTGTCTGATAGATGATGTTCTTTACATGAAAGGGGCTGATCTGGTGCTTAGAAGAATTCCCTGGCATGAGGAAGCTTTTCATATTCTACAAGCTAATCATGAGGGAGTATGTGGAGGACATTTTGCTTTCAAAATCATGCTGAGGAAAATACTTACAGAAGGGTATGTGTGGCCATCCCTCCAGAGAGACATAAGACATTGGTGCAGGTCATGCCTATAGTGTCAGCAGATGAGTAAGAGGATCTTACATCCAGAACTCAGAAATATCATGCTTGCTTATAATATTTTTGAGAAATGGGGAATAGATGCCATCGGTCCTCTACCCATGACAGCCAGGGGAAATTGTTATGTGCTGACAGCTGTGCATTATTTGACGAGATGGGCTGAAGCACGAGTAGTATAGGCTGTCAATGCGAAATTTGTATGTAAATTTGTGTATGAGGATATCTGCTGTAGATTTGGTGTGCCACTGGAGTTGCTTTCTGATAGAGGTCCAGGTTTCAGGAGTGAACTGATGAATTTAGTATGTGGAAAGTTGAAGATTAAACACAGATATGCAAGTCCCTATTATCCCCAATTGTAATGGGATGAATGAAAAATTTAATGGTGTGTGTACTAATATCATGGGAAAGATCATGAGAACACATGAGAAGGAGTGGGACCTTGCTTTGCACTGGGCTTTATGGGCTTACAGAGTTGCAATAAAAGAAGGCACCTAGTTTTCACCATTTCATCTTGTTTACAGGAAAGAAGCTCTATTACCCTTGGAAGTAGAAATTCCTGCATTACAGATGTTAATGAAGATAAACGAGGATTCAAATTCTACTTTCTAGAACCGGTTATTGGATTTGTAGGAAGCACAACTAGACAGACAAAAGGCGGTGGAACATTATGCTTTAATTCAAGAGGAGAATCAGAAGAGAGCAAACAAGAAATTCAAGGATAAGAAAATCGAGGAGGGTGATCTAGTTTTGAGATACAACAGTAGTTTGGATTCTACCTTCAAGAAGAAATTTGTGACCAAATGGGATGGACCTTTTCGTGTGACGAAGAAATTCAAAAATGGCTCATAGATGTGGATTCTGCTTGGGAGATACTGGCTAGTATTAGTGCTTGGCAGATCTGGAGGGCCAGATCTGCCAAGAGGCCTTAGATGGATCACAAGTCCACCCTCCTCATACATTGTCCAGTTTTTGGGTTGATACCATTCACACTCTCATAGCTAGTTGGGTGAGCAAGGGTCCTCCTGGTCAGCATCTGCCAGAAGGGTTATATTCCTTACGGAATGGAGGGGCTTCCCCTTTTTCTCAGAGACTACATCAGGTTGAGGTGGCATTTTCAGCCTCACCCTTGGTTTCTGTCCAACTCTTTTTGAGTTTTTCTTTACTCTTCTAGAGTGCATCATGTTTACCTCATCGAGCTTGCTCACGTGGGTTTTTTCATACTTACTAGAAGTCTCTTTCATGAAAAAAAGAGAGGATGAGAAACAATGATTCTAACTCTGGATACCCCATCAGCTATGATTGTCTCCGTTGCAAAAGAAGGCAAATCAAGGAGGGGGAATCTCTATGACCTACCCAAAAAATGCTCCAATCTAGGCAAGGAGTCTATGATAAACCTAAGGAAGACCGGGGAATCTGATGAATAGTGAAGTGACCCGTCTGTCCTCCTCTACCGGCTCAAAACCCAGAATTATAATGTGAGAAGATTCCTTATGGAACCAAGTGCCAAAAGACTAGCCCTTAACACAGTGCTCACGAACTCTGGAGAAAGAAAGGAAAAATGGAGAAAGAAAAAAAGTTTATTAAAGTATTCGGAAGACCGATGGGTCTATGAGACTGAAAAAACTGGTTCAAATGAGCTGTGAGGGTGGAACTACTAAACGAGCATGCACACCAATGCAGAAATGCAAAAAATGCAAAATAGTAGTACTAAGTACTAAGTATAACATAGTCATGTCAGTGGCCGACTACATATCAATCTCAGCAGTGTCATCATCATCATCATCAACATCATCATAAGGACATCAAGGTGGGCAAGGCAGCATGAACCAAAAGCAACTTGGAAAAAACCTCGTCCCAATAGTCAAACATCTGAACGGTGGGGAGTGGGTTTGAATGAAGAGAAGAAAGCATCTAGTCCCTAGCTTGTGATTTGGATAAGACCAATGGACACATGCAAATAGAGAGGTCAAGCTTTCCAACTCCACATCCTGCTTGGGCTGTAGCATCTTGTCTTTTGAAGAAGTAATGGTTCTCATGGCTGGTGGAAACAGTTCGGGATTGCCTGAATGGGGATCCATTTGACAATCAAAGTGGAAGGCTGACTCAAACACCAAAGAAACATCCATCGTAGAGGCTGAGAGAGGTTAGAGGATAGGGGCTGAGAGGGAGTGGGAGGGGCTGAGAGGAAGGGGATAGAGGGGCTGAGATAGAGGTGAGGGCTGAGGGAGTTCTTGAGGGCTTGTTTTGGAGCCTGAGATTTGCGGGTATTACACCTCAAAGTTGAAGAGCAGGTGCATTTTAAAAGCTAAAATTGCTGCTGTCAAAGGTCAAACTTCGGAGCAGAAACCTGAAGCGGAAAATGAAATAGAAATATGAAATTTGGAGCAGCTTGGGCCTGGAGCCAAAAAAAAAACTTGGAGCAGCTTGGGCCTGGAGCAGAAAAACGAAATTTGGAGCAGCTTGGGCCTGGAGAAAAAAATGAAAATTTTACATCAGCTTGTTAAACCATTCCTGGAGATGTGAGGGAGGCAAGGAGGCTGAGGAGATGAGGGAATTCAGGTGAGTAAGGAGGGAGGGAGCACCATGGGGAGCAGGCTGTGGCTCCTATGCTGAAAGGTCTCTTCACCCTCATACCACCTCAGATTCAGTTTTGAGGATTCATTGTATGGGCAGATCAGCTGCTAGAGTTTTTGGTTTGTGCATTGTAGCAAGCGATGTGCATTTTGCAGCAATTTAGCTCAATCTTTGACTGTGAAAAAGGTATTCTAAACAAGATGTGGGTTATGCACCTAATTTTCCTCATCTATGTCTTAATGGGGATGCCTTAGTTTTTCCAATAAATTGAAGAGTCTGGCTAGTGGTTATTTGAACATGTGAGTGTGCAAAAGGTACTCTTAACAAGATTAGGAACCAAATTTTGGCTCACCTAAGCCTTTATGAGGTTGCGTTAATTTTTCCGATCATGTCCATGAATTGAACCCTGGCTAATGGTCAAAAAATTTATTTTGAACATGTGAGAAGAAGGAGCGGATGCTGCCCTATGGATTCTAAGTGAATCACAAAATCAAGGCAAGGAAGGAGCTTTTGAATTACAAAGGAGTAAAAATGTTCCCAGATTCCTCTCAAAAAAACAAAAAAATGTCCCAGACAACATAATCAACCATTCCTTGCTCACATAATAATGAGCAAGAGGCTAAATTCACCATGGGATCATTTGCATGTTCGATCTGTTTTTTTTTTTTTTTGCCCCCCAAAAAAGAGACTTCTATTAAGTATTAAAGAAAACTGTTAGAGCAAGCTCCATACGGGAATACGGGATACACCATGTAATGCATGAAAAGCTCAAGAGCCAAAAAGAAAGGATTGGGGCTAGTTGAAGAATCTGATATTTTGCATCTTGTGTTTGTACAATTCCCTGATGGAAAAAAAAAACAAGCGAATTTCAGTATTTAGCAGTACTACCTGGCAACCAAGGTCACCCAATCCCAGAATTCGTTCACCATCTGTGACAACGATTACTTGTATGAGCTTTTCTGGCCAATTCTTTAGAATGTCCAAAACTTTTCCCCTGCATATCAACATACCAAAACGTGTTGTTTTCTTAGCGTATTACAATCAAAACTGCAGACATGGCTTACCACAAAACAACAACAAACATAATTCAAAAGGTAGTCATGCACCTTTCTTTGAGACTAATGTACAGACCATGTGGGCGCTGGAATATGGCACCATATTTTTGGCAGGCCTCACCAACTGTAGGTGTGTATACAACAGGAAGTAGCTCCTCAACGTGGTCAATTAAAACCTTATAAAACAATCGTTCATTCCGCTCCTACAAAGACAAAAATGTTGTTACATTGACTCTTACAAGACAAAAAACACTCTATTGGCTTATAGCCTTTACATTATTTTATTTCAGAGGTATTGCCATTAATAAATTTGCAAGTAGCCTAAACTTTGAATTCAAGTTTGCAATAGAAGCTATCAATAGTACTAAATCTCAAATAAATAAGTGTGGTAGTAAATCTCTAAGATAAGGAAATATTTCTCTTTAGAACTATCCTTCTTTTTTAAATGATTTGAGGCACCATACAAGTTCTCATTTTGTATGTAAAGAAATGAACTAAGACTGTAAACTAACACCTTGCTAGAGGATAAGCACACTAGATATTCTTAAGCATCCTATCTTGCAGTCAATGCATACAATAAAGCTGAAGACAACTCCTCACAAACTCTTTTAAGAAGAAAAAAGTCCCATTGACTAATTTTTTGGCATAGTCACTCAATCTATGTGATTTTATTCCATTGATTGATTTTTTAATTTTTATTTTTTTATTTGTTTATTTATTTATTTTATTTTATTTTTGGGAGGGGGGGGGGGGGGAGTGACTTCTATCAAGCATGACCAAATTCCATACAAACATGATAAAATCCTATGTAAGCCTCATGCAAAATCATGCAGAAACAAAACGAGGCTGTTGTAACCACTCCAGAGAAAAAGAACCTCGCAAACATAGTTACTAGGGAATGTCGTTCCCTAGTTGTGGAACGTTGGAACGGTGTTTTGTTTAGAAAGGGCGATGGAATGTTTATGGAGTGCCTGTCCTGTGGAACAGCACTCCATAATGTCTATGGAGTGCTTGTCTTGTGGATCGGCTATGGAATGTCTATGGAACATTTGGGGGAACATTCCCTATGCCATTCCCCAACCAGCAAGTCACATTAATCATATTTTTTGTGGGTGAAGAGAAATTTGACAAGGCTCAACTTGATCTCAGAGGCTTGAGCCTTGTCTCGTATGGATTTCCTTTTGTATGCTACTTGGCAAGTTATAATCTATTATCAATGATCATTCACGATTCATCTATTTATAGAGTAGCGTGCTTGTTTATGGGTATGGTGATGTGGCATTCCCTTCCCGTTCTGGTTCCCTAGGATTGTGGCGTTCTTGTTCCCGAGGGGGTCGGGTTCCATTGGCGTACACATTCACTAGTAACTATGCTCATGGGCCTATGCGACAAAGTACAATCCAAAAAGTAACTCATACAATCTATTGTAGGCTGAAGCAAAGGGCTTGCTTAAGGGGCATTGCTCAGTGTTAAAGTGCTAAGCTAAGAGTCTCAAAAACTCATACACTCAAAGCTAATGCTCCAAGTGCCATGGTGGCTCTCTGATGAGATGCAAAGATGTCTCGTATATGTGTCTGTTGAGTCATCTCTCGCTATGGCAAAGGGCATGGTCTTTGTGATCTCCATATCCGATGGACCCTATCAAGAGTGATACCTTGGCTCAAACCGTCTCTATTGTGTGTGCTCTGGCCAACCTCTACATCATGCGTGGCTTTGGCTCCACTGCTTTGTGCTGTCTATTCCTGCTGATCCATGCTTCTCCTCTTTCTCAACTCCAATATGTCCCGGGACTGCTGACTCAAATGCATTTAAGTCGGTAATTTGTCGCTGTGCTCAATATCTATCCTATGGTGTTGTCACCTTTTGTTGTTTGATTTGCTGCAACAAGGTCTTTATGATGTCACCGCATCTCCATCAAATCGAGGTTGACACAAACCTGGACATAGAAGTGAATCAGCCAGGAGAGTGGCCCAAACCCATGTCCGTCTTGAAAGAGGTAGTGGTATCATCCTTTGGATCTCCTAGTAGATGGGGCAAGTATATAGGAAGAGCTCCTCTAACTCCACCTCTACCAATGTGCATAGCCTACAAATCCATTGCTCTTGCGGTGTGCCTATGGCTCTCCCTGCCTCAATCCCCAGCTGATGGGACGAGACCCGCATCTTTCTGATGGCAATCCTCAATGCGTGTGAGACCCGTCTATCCTCCATACACTACACTCTGATAATCACTCCATCCTTTGATACTCTCAGGAAGTAGCCATGATAGAACTAAATCTTGATGCTAAACCCTTGGTTCCCCCTACAAGTCTGTGACATATATAGCTGGAGTAGATCCAATCGCATGATATGGTTGATCTCATCTCATGGAATTCGGAGGGATGGGGCTTCCAAGCTGTACTGGAAGGGGGGGGGGGGGTCCATCTAAATACCCAGACTAGCAAACCATATGGATATGTGTGTGTACCACGCCATGGTAACCCCTCTCTTGGCTAGTCGTTTGGATGACACTAGTGCCAATCTCGGGAGTCTCCAACTAGATACGGCCCAAAACTTGTGAAGGTATGTCACCGTCTACAAGATGGCATCGATATGGAGTGGTGTCAAGGAAAACTCTATCTGTACGATTTGATGAGGGACCAAGGGATTACTCTAAATCATCCTAGACCGCATAGTCACCTATAGCCTCTTGAATCTCCGTCAGTCAGCCGCCAATAGGTCACCCCCTAGAAGGGTATTGCATACATGGATGTCAGCCTTACAAGTGTATCAAAGAGCCATCCCTTCATCAAAGGGTCAAGGAAGTGTGCCTGAAAGCACTCTCCCTCTAGTCGATCCAGCGCACTTGCCCTTGTGTGAGTTGTGCCATGGTTGCATGAGTCATCATAAAGATTGGCCCTGTGAAGACTATCCCTAGGTAGATGTATGACTGCACGATCTCACTCACTCTCCTCGGTAGATGAAGCTGTGTCGATGAAGTACTACACGTGAGGTGTTGAAGATCATAACCTTGGTCTTGCCAAGGTTACTGTGAAGTCTCTCTCCCTACCAAACACCTCTAGTGCCTCTAGGTGTCTCTGTCACTAAAGAGGAGATAAGGACTACGTCATCTGTGTACAATAGTATCTATATCATCACATCAGTAAGAAAGGATCCCTCCCCTCCTAGGCGATCAACGAAAGTCATGATCTCATCAATGTAGAGCCCATAAAGTATCGGTTAGAGAGAGCATACTTACTTTACTCCGAGATTGTGCTCTCAATCCAATCTAACAAGCCTCCAGGAACATGTACTCTCCCTCTAGCTAACTCATACAGAAGCATCACCCCCAAGATCATGTCTCCTGGGATATGCATCTCCTAGAGTCTCCTAATCATGCGGGCTCATGGGAATATGTCAAAAATCTTCCGAAAGTCTACAAAGCAGGTGTAAACTTTATGTGATCTCGACCTCACCTCCTTAATGACGGCTTGTAAGGTGAAGGTGTGGTCAAGAGTGGAATGCTACCTCCCAAAACCAGCTGTCCCAAAGCCCTTTGCCCATGTGCCCCTATGTAGGAGCAGTTTTTTCTCTCTAGTACCGATTCATAGATCTTTACTAGTGTGTGGCCAATCATGAGGGTGCGGTAATTCCTTGTGTCCATGGGGGCTCCTACTTTGTGTATTGGCACAATAGTGGTAGTACTCCAAGAAGGGGGGAAGTCATGGCATACTGCATGGTTGAACATTTGCACCAAGATCGGAGCTAAAATCTCATGCCTATGTGCAAAATACTTAGTCCACAACCCCTTATGGTCTTGGGATTTCTGGTTGTGGAGCCGGCATAGTGTAGCTTGCATGTTCGGTGCAATGATCAAGATGGGGCCTGGGCTGAAAGGACATGTCAAGAGGTGCCTGGATTGGGACATCATAGAGTGAGGTTGCATACGTGTGCTAGATGACCGAATTTGTGATGGAAATAGGTAGCTTGCCCTCAGTGAGAAGCCCCCATGCAACGGTGGATGCCCTCCTCGAAAAGAACCGATCACTTCATCCATCCTATGCAACAGGAAATCCCGTCTCTTGCGGCGTGTCGAACGACGGAATATCCATTGCGCCTCAAGCGCCGTAAGGTGTCCCAAGGCCTCCTCACATATGAGATGGGATCTCATCTCTCGACACTCATCATCAAACCATGGGTTCAGGGGTATCTTTTCAGCTAGGGGACACACTGTAGATTGAGTCGTGGTGGGAAAGATCTGGTTGCAGCAGTCTCAACCAATGATCCTAAAGTGTCTGAAGCATGGGCAAGGTTTGCATTATCTCCAAGGAAGGTCGGTAGCTCATGGGAAATAAAACACATCAAGGGCATGGTCAAATCGTATCTGAACATGGGTGGGGGCTGGTGGGTCTCGTCTTGTGGCTGGCATGTTGGTCGATAAGTTGAATGTTAGATAGGAGTGGTCAGCACCAAGTGGGAGGGGAGAACTTGCGAGATCATATACATGTGATACAAAGGCTAAGTCTGGGAAGGCCATTATATATGATCAAGTCATGCACTACTCCCATCTCCAGTAGGTGTCAGCCATATTCTGTGACTTGTGGTTCATCTTGAGTGCCTTGCTACCCCAAGCTCTGCTGGATCAATCTCTAGTACTCTAAGGGGGTCAGATATGAAGTCAAGCAACCCAATCCATCTACTCCCCGTACATGCATTGAAGTTACCCAGAAGGAGGATCTCCCCTTGCGTAGTGAGCTTTGTGATATCATTGTATATCGTCTCGTATGGGCTTTGACCCTCTGTGGTGATCTAATGCGCATATGATGTGTCTGGAAGGAAATAGCATAGTGCGATGAAAACCGAATGTGTGTCACGTGCCTGGACTCGTATCCACATGTGTCATGCAGCTCTTCCTTCCATATCACGGATATGAACGGTCTCATATGTGATCTAAAGAGAATTGCCACTCCTCCAGAGCCTCATATCTCACTGTCTCTTCTCATCTCCCTCCTATGAGCTGACTCCCAGGTGTGTCCTATCACTTTGGGCAGCCCTCTCTTTGAGATCTTTGTGTCTCAGTGTAGAAAATCATGTCTCTATCGGTCATGTCTCTGAGAAGCCCCCTGGGTCAGGACCAAAGGATACCATTACAATTCCACACTGCCATACTCAATTTATTTTGTGCTCTCATCTCATGGATCCCTTCTTCCATTTTTTCCCTTTTCACTCTCTCTCGGATAATCACTTTACCATCTCTGTAGGCAGCCTATCTCCCTGCTTGTCTTGCTGCCATCACATGCACCATCCCATCCCTCCGGTGCTCTTGCTATAGGAATGTCAGGTCATCATCCAAGTATCTCCTAGTTCCTTTCAAAGTTTCCCTCATGCTCATGAGGGTGGACCTGTCCATTGCAGTCTAGATTTCGTTACCAGTGGCCTTGCCGGCACCTCAGCCTTGCCCACTCTCCAAGCTATCTCATATGTGAGATTGACTCCCATCTTGGTGAACAAAAGTTTGGTGTCTCCCATGTTAGGCCAACTGACCAAGACATTTAAAGCCTTACTGGTCTGTCTCTTTTCCTCCTCTAGGGCATCAATCCCTTTTCTATTACTTCTTTCCATTCCAGCATCTCCACTCTCCCTTTGGTGGGCTGTTGTGTGAATTCAGTGTGCTTCCCTTGCATGGTGGCCTGCATGGTTGCCATCTCTTTCTTGAGTTTTTCATTTTCCAATTTCAGATCATCCATTGCTTTGTAGCCCCCCTCCGGTGCACCCTTCATGTCTTTGAGCTGCTGTAATTCAGTCCCCATTGCATGCATCTTGTCTTGGAGACTGGTTTTTCTAACTCCCATTCAACTTTTTGCTTCTCCCATTCATCTCTCTTGTTTTTCTCCTTTCTCCATTCATCTTGTATACGCCCCCCTTGCTTGATTTTGGCCTGGCCTGTATTTTATCCATGTGTGCTTTCTCAGCCAAGAGTGCAACATTGGAGGCTCTAGGCTATTAATCTTCTCAATCAAAACCAAGCAGATTTTATTGAGGTGAGCAAGGACATCAAATGTAGCTTTAGCTGATAGTCCTGCCATGTAAGCTGTTATAGCAATTTCCAAGGCCTACTTCCCCAACGTGCTTTCTCAGCCAGGAGTGCCATATTGGTGGCTATTAATCTTCTCAATCAAAACGAAGCAGATTTGATTGAGGTGAGCAAGGACATAAAATGTAGCTTTAGCTGATGTTCCTGCCATGTAAGCTGTAACCTTAATTCTCTAAACTAACCTCTGCTGCAGATCACGGGAGTAGCACCATGATTCTCCTCCCAGCCAATTCATGCTAAGACTTACAAGGGAGACAGAGATCTACGTTAAAAATCACGTGAATCCGATTCTTCTCTTCTCTCTCTAGCCTTAGCAAACCCCAAATCCCTAGATAGATCTAGATGCCACATGTCATCCATATAGGGCCTTCCTAATGCAACATTTCACCCCTCTCTTGGGATGCATTTAATTCCTTGCCCCTAGGCACAATCTTAGCATTAGGCCCTTGGTCTTAGATCTATCTAGTCTGGTGCTATCAGCCCTCACCTAGGACCTTGACATTAAATCCCTCCCGATCATTTACATGAAGCGCAAACACATATATTACAGAGATAGATCCTTTAAGGGAAATGTCGACTGATTCTTCCGAGGTCATGCTACCTCGGCTAGAGCGTAACATTCCTTCCCTCTTCAGACATCAGTGTCCTCGATGATAAAGTCTGGGAACACTCTCCGCAACTGATATACGGATTCCCAGGTAGCTTCGGGGATAGAGGCTGACCATGCCATGCAACCAACACCGTGGGTATCTTTCGATTTCGTATTTGCATTGTTCCTCGGTCCAGGATTCTTGTTGGTTTGCGCCTTGCAATATCCTCTATCTCCTGAAACAAAACCACACCTTCGATTAGTGAGTCACCTGTATGTAAAAATTTCTTTAAACGTGAAACATGAAAAACCGGGTGCACCTTACACCCCTGTGGCAATTCTAATTTATAGGCTACACTGCCTATTCTCTTTAGAATTAACCACGGCCCACAGTATCGAGGTGATAACTTAGCACACTCTCCTGAAGTCAACGACTTCGAGTGCGAAGGAATTCTGAGAAAAACTTTTTCTCCTTCTTCAAATACTCTTATAGACCGATTTTCATCCGCATACACCTTGGCTCTATCCATAGCCTGGCGGATATTAGCTCTCGCAAGTGCTAGCATCTCCCGCATCTGAACTACAAAGTTCGCGGCACTAGGCACTTTCTGAGGTACTCCAACTATAGTCGGATTGGCTGGTCTATAACCATAGTTCAGTTCAAACGGACTGAACCTAGTAGATGAATGTTTCCTATCATTGTAGGCAAACTCCAACAATGGCAACCACTTGTCCCATGTATGTTGCCTCAATGACACATATGCTCTCAGCATATCCTCTAAAGTCTGGTTGACTCTCTCCGTCTGACCATCCGTCTCAGGATGATCCCCACTACTCATTCCTAACTCAGTCCTCAGTGTCTCAAATACCGCTGTCCAGAAATGACCGGTAAATCTGACATCTCGGTCTGACACTATGGATCTAGGTAATCCATGCAGACGAAATATATGTCTAATGAACAAATCCGCCACTTGCGGGGCACTAACAGACTCTCTAGTCGGAATGAAGTGAGCCATCTTGGTTAGACGATCAACCACCACAAGGATAGAATTATACCCTCCTTGTGTTGTAGGTAGCCCTACAATAAAATCCATGGAAATGCTCTCCCACTTACTTAGTGGTATTTCCAAGGGCTGTAAAAGTCCGGGTGGCTTCACCCGCTCGGCCTTACTTACCTGACACGAGAAACACCGTGTCACATATTCATGAATATGCTTTTTCATCTTTGGCCAAAAGAAATCTCGCTTCACGAGATCATATGTCTTCTCGACTCCTGGATGTCCCGCACACGGGCTATCATGGCATTGTCGAATGACTCTCTGCCTGAGATCATTCTGACCAGGTACCACCACCTTGCCATTTCTAACTAGCATACCATCCCTTACGGTATATCTTGCATAAGTTTGGCCTTTTCTGGATGCCAGGTCATCCTTTTCACTTTCCCCGAGTTTTAACACATGAGCTTTAGGCCATAAAATCTGGACAAACTCGTCCACCTTTTGAGTTTCTCTGATCTCGATCATTAGAGCACTCTCTAATACCGTGAAACTCAGGTTGTGCATAATGCGAGACAACGCATCAGCTACCTTATTGTCTTTTCCTCTTCGGTACCGAATCGTTAGATTAAACTCCTGCATGAGCTCTGCCCACCTAGCTTGGTGGCCCCTCAAGTCAGGCTGTTTACAAAAATGTTTCAGAGTATCATGATCTACATCCACATAAAACTCTGAACCATACAGATAATGCCTCCATGTTTTCAAAGCATGGATAACTGCATACAACTCCAATTCATGAGTTGGCCAATTCCTTTGAGAGGGAGAAAGCTTCTTGCTTTCAAAGGCTACTGGCCTTCCCTCTTGAAGGAGCACTGCTCCTACCGCAATGCCACTTGCATCGGTTTCTAGGAACAACGGTTTCTGGGGATCAACTATTTTTAACACCGGTCCTGAGACCACAGCTTGTTTTATGGTGTTAAAACTTTCCTGTTGATTCTGTCCCCAAATAAAAGGTACTTTATCTGAGGTCAGATCAGTCAATGGCGATACTATTCCGGAATATCCTTTGATATGCCTTCTATAAAACTGGACAAATCCCAAGAATGATCGCAACGCGGTCAGACTCTGAGGGATTGGCCAAGTTAGTATCGCAGCCACTTTCTTCGGATCCATTTCTACCCCCTGTGGAGTAATTATGAACCCTAAGTACTCAAGCCTAACCATACACAGTATAGTTTTCTTTTTATTCACGTAAAGACTGGCTTTCCTCAAAGTACTGAACACTATCCTTAAGTGTTCACAATGCTCAGTAACACTTTTACTGAATATCAAGATATCGTCAATAAAATGTACTACGAACTTTCCGATATACGGACGTAGTAAATCGTTCATAAGCATGACGAAGGTTGCTGGATCATTGGTAAGTCCGAAGGGCATTACCAAAAACTCATAATGACCAAACCTGCTTCTAAAAGCGGTTTTATGCACATCCTTGGCTCTAATCCAGGATCTGATGATAGCCGCACTTAAGATCTATCTTGCTGAAAATCACGGCTCCATGTAATGCATCTAGCAAATCATCAATCCAAGCCATCGGATACCTGTGCTTAACAGTGATATTATTCAATGCTCTGTAATCTATACAGAGGCGAAACGTATCATCCTTTTTCCTCTTTAATATCACTGGTGAAGCAAAAGGTGAGAAACTTGGTTGAATCTGCCCCAACTTGAGGTATTCTTCCAGTTGCCTACGCACCTCCGCCTCTTCAGTAAAACTCATTCTATAGGGAGGTCTATTTACAGGTTCTGCCCCCGGGATCAATTCAATCTTATGCTGAACTTTCCGCTCTGGAGATAACCCATAAGGTAGTTCATCCCTAAAACATCCAGAGAACTCCTCTGTTATAAGATTAGCCAACTTGGCCATCTCACCACTTTGCGTAACATCAGTGCTAGTCGAAGAATCATTCACCGACTCTACCGATGCTGTGCAAAGGTACAAAAACTCTACTTGAGCTTTTCTGATTTCCATCACAGAAACCAACGGTCCCTGAGGTATATCTCTTTCACCTCGCAAGACATAAAGCACATCATTCATCTTGAATTGATATACGTGCTTTTTCCAATCAATGGCTGGATTCTTCCTAGAATGCCACGCCATTCCCAGGGCTATATCCGCATGAGCAAGCTTGGTTATTTCAAAATCAAGCTTCTCAGCATAGTCCTGAATCCGAAGCTCCAACTGGGTAACCCTTTGGTCCCATACTTCAGTTGAACTTCCATCGGCCATCCTGACTGTATACGCATAGTCAGATGGACTTGTTTTTAATTTCAGCCTCTTCACGAGCTTGGAGTTAATCACATTGTGAGTTGACGCTGAGTCAAACAACACAATGACATCATGACTGGCCACTTGCCCTTTCATTTTGATTAACTCCGTATCATTGAAGGCTGTATACCCCGTTGCTGCGGGCTTAGATAGGATGTTATCAGGTGCACTCGTCACTAACTTAGTAACAGACACACAGAACAAACAAGGTACTAACCTCTGAGAAGATCCCGCTAGCTGAATCTGCATCTCTTCCGCTCTGGGACTTCCCTGCATCTCCACGTCGCACTCTGAGATCACCATCTCAACCATCCAACGATCTTTATTACGTGGACAATCTCTCCACTGATGAGGTTGAAGGCAACCAAAGCATAAGCCTTCTCTCCTCGCTTTTTCCCGCTGTTCTGGGTTCAAGGGAGATTTAGACCAAGCCCGGGCTGCCATTGGAGTTACTTTTCTCTTCACTCCAATGGTGGTACTTGGTTTAGGAGTTTCAGCCGGTCTCGCCTGCTTGGCTTGACCACTTGGCTGCGAACCACTCCCTCTACTAGCCCACTTCTTCTTAAACCCAGACTTCTTCGGATACCCATACTGGGTTCCGACCTGTGCAAACCCACTTGGCTTGCTGCCCTTGGCATCCACGTAGTTCAGGGCTATAGCTATTTCATCATCTAGCGTGTTCGCGTACTTAGCCCGAACTTCCATTTTTATTTGATCATTCAATCCAAATATGAAATCTTTCACTTGGATTGATTGAGGCAGGGGTTCGTCAACCTTCATTACACTCTCTCAAAACTTATCAGTGTATTCTGCCACTGATAAATTTCTCTGACGAAGGTTCCTATATTGATCCCAAGCTCGGGATGCTTCGTCAGGAGGTAAGAAGTGTTTCCTGAACTCTCTTTTAAACCCCTCCCAGGTAGTGGATGCTATGCCATCTTTTTGTTGTTTAATCCACCACCGATCCGCTGCCTCACTAAACATATGGGTGGCCTCGCGGATCTTTTTGATGTCATTTCTGATCTCACAAATGGCGAACGCCTCGTCCCATTTGTGTAGCCAGGTCTCAATGACATCGGAGCTACGGTCGTTCATCCGACCAGAATATTTTTCCGGTCTATAATTCGCAATATTCGGCACTTTAGCCTTTCTAGGCTCGACCGTATGGACACTAGACTCCAGTTCCATTGGAGCCTTACCCTTCTCCTCTCGAGAAGGTCTGGCAGACATACTCTGTAACGCTCTCCTAAGTTCAAATTGCCCTGCGTTGGCTTGTAATTGCTGCGCTAACAACTGTTGCAAGGCATCCTCCAGCAATGCAATCCTGCCAGATAAAGTGTGAGCTACTGGGCGCGATCCCTGCTGGGTCGGCCGGACTCCTGATTCACCAGGATCCCTCCTGGAAGCCCCTTCTTCTGCTTCCATTTAGTTCAGTAGGTGTTTTGTTTTGGGGCTTGTTTTTTTTTTTTTTTTTTTAAAACACCCCTAGAACACAGTAATCACAAACTGACACAATTTAGTGTACTAACACTCTGAACATAATTCCCTATACTAGGGAATACCTGCAATCTGACATGCACACTTACTACGCATTTGACACAGGCATATATTCAAATCCCGCCTTTCCCTATACTAGGGAAATTTCTACAAATTAACTCAGACTCAAGTATACAGGCACAGTCTCGAGCACAATCTGTCCCTGCTACAGCATCAAACTTTCATGCATACATATCACTTACAAGATCCTGTTCAAGTAAGCGGAGCATCAATAAACTAACTCAAAGAAGAAAACACAGAATTGACACAAGTGATAGAGAGCCCCCTGGTCTATGACTCGCTCCCCAGTTAGATCCGCGGGATATTCACGAACACAGATGTCCACGAAACCTGCTCTCTGATCGAAGCCTGTATGAGGGACTCAGGCCAAAACGCTGTCACGAACCAGCTCGCCACGTACTGCCTGCTCGCTAATCATTACTACAGCAGGTAATTTGTAGCTAGTGACCACCAAAGTCCCAATTGTCACCCAACTAACAATCTGGCTACGTATCGCCCATCCATGAATCTCCCCGAAGATGAACACAAGTCACTCCGCCGTTCTGCGTCAACCTATCAGCTAACCCCATCCGTCGAGTCCATGAGCGCAGAACCTGCTTCACCCCACGAGCTATCACGCTCCAACGATCCGCGATGCGCTCTTCACGCCTATCTTCGTCGAATCACTTGCATAAGCCCGTTCGTGGGTCCACGTGTTGCACGACGTCGTCGCAATCAACGCATCGCTTCACCAATTCAGGACCCTCCACGTGAGCGCCGCTCCTCACGGACCTCGTCGGCAGCGCTGAATTTCCTTCGACGCCTGTCTGATGTTCTGCAGCCTTGTCGTCGTCACCCTCGGGTGATTCGCCACCAGCGCTCCACCTTCTTCTGTTTAGCACACCACTGCCAGCCTGTACGGCGATTGTACCATCAATTCAAGGAGCCTTCCTGGTCTTTTCTTCGTGCACGCTCCCGCTACGCTCTTCCAAGGTCACGTCTCCCGTCCCTTGCTCTCTCAACCGAGCTCTGATACCAATTGTAACCTTAATTCTCTAAACTAACCTCTGCTGCAGATCACGGGAGTAGCACCATGATTCTCCTCCCAGCCAATTCATGCTAAGACTTACAAGGGAGACAGAGATCTACGTTAAAAATCACGTGAATCCAATTCTTCTCTTCTCTCTCTAGCCTTAGCAAACCCCAAATCCCTAGATAGATCTAGATGCCACATGTCATCCATATAGGGCCTTCCTAATGCAACATTTCACCCCTCTCTTGGGATGCATTTAATTCCTTGCCCCTAGGCACAATCTTAGCATTAGGCCCTTGGTCTTAGATCTATCTAGTCTGGTGCTATCAGCCCTCACCTAGGACCTTGACATTAAATCCCTCCCGATCATTTACATGAAGCGCAAACACATATATTACAGAGATAGATCCTTTAAGGGAAATGTCGACTGATTCTTCCGAGGTCATGCTACCTCGGCTAGAGCGTAACATAAGCTGTCAAGGCAGTTTCCAGGTTCTGATTCCCCCGTGTGTTTCTATACATCCGCGACAATTTCGCTCTGCCTTTGACAGTTTGAATATTTGATATTTCTCCTTTTAGCATACCATATTTGTAAGTTATTTACTTGTACTTACATATTTGTATGCCTTGTTTGTATCCAGGGGTGGTCCACAGCCAAATAATCCCTGACTCTTTCAAATATGCATTGAGAGGACAGCCTTTGACAAGCAAGGTGGAGGCCCAGCACTCAAGAAGCGATTGATCAGTCACATCATGTACCTGGGTACCTAGTATTGATGGCGCACAGTCTTGGCCTTTTCCTGGAGGATGGAGCAAGGTGTATTGATCCACGACCAGGTCAGGGGAGCAGCCAAGGCACTTTTTTGGACTTTGGGAAGTTTCTTAGGCTGCCTTGGAGTTGATTGATGCCATGTGGGGCAGGGAGGGCAGAACTACGCCCGCAGGGGTTTTTTAGGGCAGGCCGTCCTGTGTTTGGAGCAAACGAGGGGTGTCAGTAGGCTGATGAGGCCCCCACTTATGGCGAGGACAGGCCCGGGCCAAGGCGGGACAGAAACACAGGGATCACAACAGAAATCTGTCATGATTTCCTGGTAGCTGCTGTGCAGCTACGTGGCTATTTCACGACAGATGCTGAGGCTAGATAGGAGGCTAGAGCGTGGGGGGAGAAAGAAAGAAAGAAAGAAAGTTTATTAAAGTCTTCGGAAGACCGATGGGTCTATGAGACTGTGAAAATCCTGATACAACAAACTGTGGTAGTGGAGCTACTAAATGAGCGTCCATACCAATGCAAAATGCAAAAATGTAGAATAGCAGTACTAAGTCCTAAGTACAACATAGTCATGTCAATGGTTGACTCTATATCAGTCTCAGTATCGTCATCAGTATCATCATCATCATCGGCAGCAGCCAGATATCAGGATGGATGAGGCAATGGAGGCATGAAGTCCGCAATAGAGTGCTGTCGGCCACTCAGAGGTGCGGTCCTGGCACGTCTCCTGGTCGTAGCTCTACGTCTGACTAGGGCTACTGTGACCCCCGACGATCGGGCTCCAACTCTAAAGGAGGGGATGTCCCCAAGTGTGATTTGTGTGTCGACCCTCTGTCTGAGCTGTCGGGTCACAGGCTCCGGGTCACGGTCATGTCGAGGCCTCATCTCGTGGGGGTCCATGTGATCTAGCTGAAAGAACTCCGTGATAGAGGTCTGAGAGGGATCAGTCGAGGAAGAAGTCTGCTCTTGTCTCCGAGCTCGAAGTATCCTCTTGCGGTGTCTAAGTGCCTCATGAATGAAACTTGCCAAACACCGCTACTCTGGGTAGGAGAGGAAACAAGCCACAATCCCATAACTATCCTTGAAGAGGTAGTGGAAACGCCCTCGGATCTCATAGTACACAGGACATCTAAAGATGAAATGCTCCTCTGTCTCAACCTCCTGCATGTCACACAGTGTGCATATGCGCCTCTCCCTGGGTAGTCGCTCTCGATGCAAAGTCTGTGTGAAGAGACCCGGAACTTGCCCAAGAGAGATCCTCAGCGAGTGGGGTAGGTGGATCTGTGTGTATCCTGGTGGGTCAATGAAACCCTCCGCTGTGATATGTAAGAAGTGATCTTTGTAGAAGCTAAGCTTCACTGGGAGTTCACTCAGTCCCAACCAGGTCCGAAATGTGTGTAGCTGTAGTAGATCCTCACGGATAACCTGGTTGACCTCGTGTGATAAGAGGGGAGAAAACAGAGCATCCATGCTATACTGGAAGGGAGGTAGTCTATCCATGTGGAGCCCCAATCGCTCAAACCATCTCTCTGTATGTGCATACCAGCACCTCTGGTCTCCTCTTGCTACAAGTGCCATAGAGGAGGATAGAGCTATCCATGGTAGCCTGCTATGCCCCGAGGTATAATCCCCATATTCGCTAACTCGGTACGGATATGTGATGACCTGAAATGCAGCATCTAGCTGTAAAGGGGGTGACCCAAACTCAGCCTTAATGATTTGGTGAGGAACGGATGACTTACCACGAATCATCCATGATAACATGAGAACCTGTAGCCACTCCACACGGGCCCACTCTGTATCCGACAAGTCTGGCCCCCAATAAGGGCTGCCGTACATCCCCGCTGGGCGAGCCAAGGAGTCAAAAAGCAACCCCTTGGTACATGGATCCTAAAAGTGCGAGCGGAAGCACTGCCTCTCTAGTCTGGCCAATGAAGCATACCCTCTACTCAAGCGTCCCTGCATCGCAGGTCTCATAGTGAAGTTGGGTCTGGAAAAGATAACCCTAAGATAAGTGTATGATGAAACTATCTCAACAGATGACCCCACAAATGTGAACTGCTCCTAACGCATGATGGCTCGAGATATAGATCATGATCTTGGTTTTACCCACGTTGACCTTCAAATCATGAGACTCACAAAAGGACTGTAGTACGTCTAGGTGTCTCTGAAGCCCCTCTGCTGAGGAAGACAAGAGAGCCACATCATCTGCATAAAGCAAAATCTGGATCAGTGTGCCCGCAAGAGAGCAACCTACACCCCCCTGTGTCTGCAGCACTGTCTCAAGCTCATCAATGTAGAGGCCAAACAAGGTAGGCGACAAAGGACACCCTTGTTTGACCCCAATGGTGCTCATGATCTCGTCTGTCCACCGGAATCCTGACCGAACTTTGCCAGAAACTCTCTCATAAAGTGCCATGACAGCCCAAATGATCTCCTGGTCATAACCCAAGTCCTGTAGGTGCCGTATGAGGCGGGCTCTTGGGACCGTGTCAAATGCCTTGCGGAAATCCACAAAGCAACAATAAACCCTCTGCTTCTGTGACCTTGCCTCCTTGATGATACATCTGAGCGTGAGAATGTGGTCCATGGTTCCATGATCACGCCGAAATCCGGCCTGTCCTGTTGCTCTAAGTTCTCGACACTCTGTAAGTCTGCTAACCTCGGAGTCAAGTACTGATGCATAAATCTTGGACATGACATGTCCAATCATAATGGTCATGTAGTTCTCTGGGCTCATGGGATCCCCTGCCTTGTGGATGGGTGAGATAGTGTTAATGGTCCAAGTGTGTGGAAATCCCAAACAAACCACTTCATTAAAAAGCTTTGCTAAGATCGGGGCTAGGAGGTTAATCCCATATGCAATGAACTCAGTGCATAGCCCCTCATGATCCTTCGCTCGGCCATTATGAAGTTTCATTACAGCATCCTTAACCCCTCCTCTAGTGAAGAGGGTGTAGGATGTGGGACGAGGCAGGTGTGAGGTGTTAGGGACTGGCTGATTTGGGATGTCATAAAGCGTGCATGCATAATCAAGCCATATCTGAGTGTCAATGAGTGGCAGAGGGGACCGTCCTTCTAGAAATCTCCGCCAGAAGTCCTTAGAGTTGTTACTAAACAGAATGTTCAAAACCTCCTCCTTATTCCGATGAACGAAGTCTAGTTTCTTCCTCTGTACCAGTCTACGGTATTCACGTAGCGTCTCTGGTGCGCTCGGAAGACTGTTTTTGGTTTCGAATCTGAGTTGATGGCATAAAGCCTTACACTCATCATCGTACCAACTATTACAGGGTACAGTTCCAGGGGGTGGTGGGTGGGTGGAGCGGGTGGTGTGGGGAAAAGCGTGAATGGCAGCCTCGTGTAGTGAGCGGGTGACAAGGGTAGCACGATCCTCTAAAAGGGGTATGAAGTCAATATAAGCGAGAAGTATGTACAAAGGGCAGAGTAAGAAGGTGAGTAATCCCAATCAAGGCGTATATCGTGGTAGGTGGAGTAAGCACTGAGTGGGGTGGAAGGTGTTGTGCGAAGGGAGGTGGAGATGCTAAAGAAAAATTATGTATGATCAGCCCCTGGGGGGAGAGGTGCTACATTGAAGTCAGTAATGCGAGATATGAAGACAGGGGATCCCATGATGTAATCAACAACACTGGAGCCCCCCCCATGTGGAAAGCATGTGAAACCACCTGAAGCGGGCCATCTGTCAAGACCATTATAGATAATGAGATCATGTATCCTGCCGAGGTGTAAGAGGGCCTGCCCATAAGATGAGAATGGATCTCACCTGTCAGCCGAAACCCATAGCATACCTATCTCCTCAAGGTCAATATCTGGCAGTAGAGTGGAATCATCTCTGAAGTCAAGAAGTGGTACTTGACGGGCCCTTGTCCTCGCGTTGAAGTCCCCCACTAGAAGGACTTCTCTGCGGCTAGAAAAGTCAACGATGGACTGACAAAGGGCAGCAAATGGGGATGTCTCATCATCACCTCGGATATCTCTGGCAAAGTGGGAGGTCTCAGGGGGAAAGTAGCAAACTGCGACAAACAAATCCCGGCTGTCCATGTGTCGAAATGGTCCCCCGAAGTGTGGATCTGAAAAGGACTGCAACTCCACCTGAACCTCAAACTCCTCCTGTACCCCTCATCTCATCTCTGTAGGCAAACTCCCATGTATATCCGCTGACTATTGGAAGAGGGCGCTCTGGACTCTGATGTGTCTCTGTATAGAAGACTATGTTGTGGCCTGTATAGAATTCCGAGAAGTTCCCTGGTTCTGACCATAAGGTACCATTACAGTTCCAAATGGTGCAGGACAGGGTCTCGGATATTTGAGTCTCATAGACCCCGCTTCCCTATGTAGGGGAGGGGGCAAGTGCCCTACGGAGGCCTGTAAGAAGTCGTCCCTCTCGTACCACTACCCACTTCCCCTCCTTTTGGGCCTGATCCCATTGCTGCAGCAAAGAGCACCTCTCCTCAACCTGTAGAGGTGTGAGGTCCTCATCCATAGAGATTGATGGCTGATCTCGAAGGACTGACGTGCGTCGTAGAGCTAAAAGTCGTGCTTGAGTATCATGGAACCATATGATCAAGGGTTGCTCTCGGTTGGGATCTCTCCCCACCTGCCATGCCCTCTCTATCCTAGGCTCAGCCACACCCAGGGTAGCGGCCACGAACACAGTCGCATCTACCATCAGTGTAGCCTCAGTGCGTGGGATCCTGCGTACTCTGATGTTGAGAGCCTTACTGGCTCGCTGCTGCTGCTCCATGAGGGTAGCCGAAACGGTTACCCTTGCGGGTTCCCATTTGGCCACGTCAACCCACCTGGAAGTCTCCTCAATAGCAGATTGCATGCTCGCAATCTGTGCCTCGACCACCGGGTACTCCCTAGGACAGTGTGTATGGCTGTGACCTCCTTCCCTAGGACAATGTGTATGGCTGTGACCTCCTGTCGGAGCTGTATGATATCCTATCTGAGTCCATGAATAAGACCCGCCTGCTCCCGAATGGCCCTAGCTCCCGAATGGCCCTAGCTTGCTCATGTATGATACGGCTCTGCTCCTGGTTGAAGTGGACCTGCTCCCATGCAAAGCAAGTTAGCTCCATCTCACGCTTATGGAGAGAGAGAGAGAGAGAGAGAGAGAGAGATGTATTAACGTCCTTGGGAGGCCTCACGGGCCTAAGGGACAAAGTACAGAAATGGAATGAAACTCATAAAAGCCACAAAGGGCTGATAGCATGCCCTTTGTTGAGTGCTATGCTAAAAACTAAGCTACACAGCTCAAAATCTCAAAAACCAAAACCAGAGACTGGAGCTAATGGAGCTGAGAAAGTTGGGGCTCAGTATCCGAAACCCGGCATTGTGGTGGCTCTCTAGTGGGCTGCAAAGATATCCTAGATCTGCATCTGTAGGGCTATCTCTGGCTAAGGGGGAGGGCACGGTTTTCTTGACCTCTGTATCCAAAGAGCTATACCAGGAGTGACACCTCGTCTCAGGTGGCAGTCTCCTCTAAGGAGGGCGGAGAGGGGTGGACCTCGATCGTGTGTGCTCTCTAGACGCTCCTCGTGTCCTGTGTGGACTCTGTGTCTCTCGCTCGACAATACCATGTTGTCTCTCTCCATTGATCCATGATGCCTGTATCTCTACTATCTCCTCCTCCACCACCCCTTTGTGGCCTGGAGCCAACTTGCATAGAAATATGTGACGTGCCACTGTAATGAATCTGCCTCAGCATCAGGTTCCAGCATCACTTTATGGCGGATAGGGTGTTCAAGATGTGCTCAGGTTATTGGCAGATACACATCCACAGTTGCTGATATACTGGATCCATTTGGACTGATCTCATTTTCCTATCCAGAGTCAGTGGGAGAGATGCACTGGGACCTCTGCAGCTGCTCGAGAGAGATTGAGAGTGTTCATGAGGACTTGGAAGTTGGGATTGGTCCTTTTTTTCCATGTTACTCCACTTGGGATGATTTGGCATTATAGACCACCCCTGTGGTTGTTCATTCATATTGCAGAGGCCAGGGATAGAGTTCTCCCTCTCCCCAACTAAGGGGTTAGCTCAGCCAGGGGGTAACAGGAGATATGGCCAGCAAAGCATGGCCCAGCCTACCTTCCTCCTCTTCACATTCTCTCTAACCCCGATTTGGGCTAAACCCCCAACCCAACCCGGGGGTTAGGTTAAGCCAGGGGGGTTCATCATACAGCCAACTATGGATTGGCCTACCCTTTCCTCCAAGTCCCCTCAACCCCCTCAACTCCTTCAACATCCATCAAAACTCGGTACTCTACAGTTGCAGCCATGACACCCTCTCCATATGCACGGAATTACCAACAAGAAGGCTCAAAACGGCCCATCCTCAGGCAACAGGATCAGATTTTTTATCTGCAGCAGGCAGTGAGAGAGCTACGATTGGAGCTGGCAGAAGTAAAGGCCCAACTTCACATCTTGGAAGGGCCTCGTAAGCAGGCAGTAGTTGATGAGGCTGTAAAATCTTGTAAGAATTCCCCCCCTACCCCGCAGCTAGTCTCTACAGTCAAAGATCTTGTTCACACTAAAGTACAAACTGCTAGGAAGGAAGTGTTTGTGGAAGTTGACAACAAAGCAAGTAAGTCTGATATCCAAGAATTAGCTAAAGTCAGGGCTGCCAGAAAGGATGGAAAATAGGCAGTTTACCGTGAAGGGGTAGCACTAATTAGAGATTTTAAATCAAAACCAAAAGACTCTCAGTCTTAAACTGATGTATGGCTGTTTACTCTCCAGAATATCATGTAGGTGCTCTAAATAATTGGGGTTGCTTTTTGCACTCCTTGGGAGCTGCCATGTGCCCTCCCTAAAGCAGATGTACTAGAGGGTTTCTTGTTGTCCCATAGACCTTTTGGTCTCCAGTGGACGTTAATAGACTTTCTTTCTTTCTTTCTTTCTCCCAACTCTATTTTAATTTGTTTTAAATGAATAAATTACTTGTTATTGAAAATGTATTTTGGATCATACCCGTGTAGAAATTCTGAAGCAAACAATTTCAACGTCACGGACAAAATGTAGTGAAATCTCCAATACAGTGGTTTCTCCACAAAGTAGATTAACTCATATACATAGAAAATCTGTATCACTCTATATTTCTCTTGAAATTACAAGCAAGTAGAGTTATTTTCCCTTTTGCTGCAAAAATGTAACAGGGTTATACTAAATTGACAATGTCTTTCTCAGAAACTTGCATTCGTAGCACTTACAAAATTTCAATATACCTGAAGGCCCATCACTGCAATATACTTTTGTAGAGGATCGGTATAAGAACGTAGATTTTCCATTATCTTTTGCACCTGCTCAGAGTCATAATCAAGACACACCGAGTCACAAATCAAGACATAGTGAGGTTAAATGTCATCGGGTATAATGCTCCAGTCAGGCTAAATTGTAAAGCATATGTAATTCTCATGTGTATCCGTTAATAGATATGTGCATTGCTATGTAGGGATGTGCACCTGGTCATGTGCATGTGTGAGAACAAGTAGATATATTATTTGCCCCTGCAATGAATCAGAATCCAAAAGGAACGTTCTAAAAGCATTCTAAAAGCATCCTTGATTAACAGGCTTGAAAGCTACATTTCAGTGCAGAATCAAATGGCCTGAGCAGTATCCTCAAATGATTTAGAATGGAGGACTGTAGGCCCATTAATACACCAATTAATCTCCCATTAATACACCAATTAATCTAAGTAAGAAATTACTGAAGGATTAAGATAATCCTGAAGTAGATGGTACTTAACACATGCTGGTAATTAACACATGCAACTAGTTGGTAGCCTGATATAATTGACCCACCAGATGGGGTAGGATGCGTCAATTTTACGAGCAAAAACCTATGAGCAGGTTTATCCGAGCGTGTTTTTCAAGAGATTTTTAAAAATGTTTTTCTTTAGGAAACATGGTTTTTACACTTTTATCTTCACTAGAACTAGATCCCTTTATCATAAAAATATACAGACTAGTCACTCATTCATTTTTACACAACATAATTTTCTTATTTAGAGACATCCCTTTGTACCCCTGTTATTACCTTTAAAAAGTGTTGATTCCTTTAAGAAACATTCCTCATAATCACTCTCAATGTAATAATACTATGCATATATAATTACTTATTAACACATTTATATCATATGGCAATATCTTTTTAGTGTTTTTATAGCATATTTATGGACATGTTTCTAAAGAAGTTTAAATTACTATAAATAAGTATTAACTTGGGCTTATATATCACTCTCATAAAATACATGTAATATTTAACACTATATATGAAAGATTTTCCAAAATATAACTCCATAGATGTGCTCAAATTGGGTGTTCCGATCAATTTGAGTGGTTGAATGACTATATTTGGACATTGGATATGAAAGTTATGTCACTTTTAAAAGTGCTGTCCAAGGTAGTTTCGCCAGCGAAACTACCTTGGGAGACTTGCTTCAAAGGGGTTTCGCTGGCGAAACTACCTGGATGGCTTGCTTCAATGAGTTTTCTTTGAAGAAACTCTTTCATGAGTTTTCTACATGTGGGTTTCTTCAAAAGCCATCCCATTATGCTCTCACCATTCCTACAGATTCACCTAAAGATTTTTGTATAAAATAGGCATAGCTATATTTCTAAGTGAAACTATGTTTTCTTCTGATCGATTTTTGCCATATTTATGCATAGTTGGAAGCTATTTTTTTCCTTCGCTCGGACGCTCGGAAGATTTCGCTCAGAAAATGCTCGTCCCCAGATGGGGTATAGCTTATCCAGTCAATGCAATGTGCTAATATATGGCTCATCCTAGAGAAAGCCATCTGATTTCCAGACAAGAGGATGCTTAGGTATGTCAAAGGAAACACTAATATCTGGAGTAGAATATAAAAGCAACAACAGTCTAAAGTATCAGTGTTTACAGATAATGATTGCACTGCAGGCTTAGATGACATAAGATCTACTTTTGGATATTGCTTCAGCATTGGATTTGACCTAATATCATGGAGCAATGAAGCTGATTCTTGAGGGCAATGTTACACCTACCTATAAACCCCAACGCTCTTTGGAAGGTTTGCTTGTTGATGCCCCTTTAGAAATCGTTTAGAGATGGGGAAACATAGGTAAAGCTGCAGCAGGGAAGTCACATGGGGAAGATGAGAAGAAACAATGACCTCAAAAAAAATTCCATTGCCCATTACCTGAAGCTGCTAGAAAGGCTTCCCGTTTGCCCCCTACATGATACGTATTTCTGGGAGAGGGTATGAACACCCTCTTCTACTCTGAAGATTTGGTCAACCAGGAGGTTATTTCTGCCAGCTAGCAGCAACTCAGAGAGTCCGCCTTGGAAGCAGAATCACGCTACTCAATACATTTCCAATACATGGATCCCTACACAAACATTAATGTACGAGTGCCAGGAGCACACCCAATACACCAGGGAGCTGAGGGACTGGTACATTTTCCTAGTCAGTTTGTCTCCTTGAATTTCAGGATTGCAATTCTAGAATGTATAAAAATCCAGTATTGGCACTATTGCACTATTATAATGTATAGCCATGGAGTTTTTATTTGCCTTTTTGATGTTTTTACTTTTTGTAGATCTCTACATGGGAAAGATAGATGCTCTAATAAGCCCCTCTTGCCAAAAAGTGGCAAATGTTGCCCATGGCAGCCTATACCTTTCCAATCCTGCCATCCTTGAAACACTACCTATGGGACCAAGATACATTAGCCTAGATGGGGTTGGCTGACCCATATAAAAATTGGATAGAAATTATAGGGTGGACAAGAGCAACACGTTCATAGTGTTGCTAGAGATTTGAATATCTGCCCTACAGAGAGGAAGAAAGGTAAGAGCTTATTTGTGATTTGTTTGTATGATGGGTATATGAAGGGATATATCACTTTAAGGTTCCACTGAACGCTAACATCAAAGGTTGCAAAGGAGTTCTTCGTATTGTCAAGGTAGGGAGGGCAGAACCATTCGTCATCACAGGCAGCAGGTTCATGGGACCCCATCCCATGATCCAAGGCATTATTCAGCCCCTACCGAGGTACTTCAAATCCTCTAGTGTCTTGTTTCAAATGCCAAGGCCCACACTTCTTGAAGGACTGTCTTTGCATTGGTAAAAGAGAACTATGGGGATAGGATTAGTCCAAGAACTACGAATGCATGCATTTCGCTAACCTTTAATGGGTTAAAGTGTTGGTGTGTGTAGGCCTTGTTGAGAATTACTTCATGCCAAGGAATTCTCAAAGTGATCTTTCTCGCTTGATGCATACACTGAATGACTTTGGCATAGCTGCTGGACTGCATATCAATTTTCAGAAATCAAAACTTCTAGCTTTGAAAGAAGCTGATTGGCATGCACTTTTTTGGCCAGGCCACATTATCTCTTCCCTTACTATTGTCAGACATCTAGGATACCCCATTGGCTGGAATATTACTCCGCAACAACAGCTCAAATGGGTGCTTCAAAAGATCAACAAGAAGCTGGAATACTGGCATTTGTCCACTTGGCCTCTACATGTTCGACTCCGGATAGTACAGTCCATCATTATGGCATATGTGCAATTTTATTTGCCTCTTCTTCCTTGGTCTTTCAAGCATTTGGCTTCCTATATGTCCCAAGCTATGGAGATATTTTGGAAAAGCAAATCTCATAAAAAAGCTTTGCGACTACTACCTATGCAGTCTATTTGTTCACCCAAGACTCATGGGGGGCTGAATATTCTCAATCTCCACGTTCATATGTTGGCAAGAAAGAGCACTATGATTGCTGATTTTTTTCAGCAAAAACAACCATGGGCTATTATGTTAGCAGCTATGTGTGGAAACATGGCCTCCCATGCATATGGGCATTGGATTACAGATCACTGGGAAGCAGTTTTGTCTTCCTTTCAGGGGAAAATTCCTGGTTGCCCTGTTTCTACTGCTTTTATTCATGATTGGAAGAGAATTCTTTCATATGCAAAATGGACAGGTGCTTCCTCTCATCATGGTAATTCTTTTCGATTGGAAAGCATCCATTGGAGCAAGGTGTTTGCATCGCCTCTCGCTTTACAGGCACCTATTAAAGCATACAATCTCATGAAATTGGGCATAAGATTTGTTGGTGATGTTGTGGATCAACAAGGCTATATACTTTCATTTCCACAAGCTTGCAGGACATTCTCCTTGGGTCTGCATCATAGATCCATTTGGAGAACACTTTCAACTATGTTGCAGCCATTTGTTCCAGTTCCTCCACTGTTTGCACAGGACAGATTAATGGACTGGAATTTGACTTCCATACCTCCTGCTACCCATACGCTCTCAATACACAATCTGACCTCTTCGAAGGTTTACAGATTTCTTCTTCCACAGCCATGGATTGACAAGCATGCCAACACTCTTTGGAATTTGGATAGGCCTTTATCTTGGTGGCAATCCCGACTCATGAAAATCTGGAAAGCCAAATTGCCATTGAAACAGAGGCTTTTCTTTTGGAGATGTATAGTGGGAGCCTTTTCCATTGGGGTGAAATGGGCAGCACGCCGCATTGCTTCTCCTTTCTGCCCCCGTTGCTTTCATCCCTGCGAGACAGTTCCTCACCTATTATGGTTTTGCCCGCACTCTCGCACATTGATCACTCATGTCTCTCATTTACTGCGGCTTCGGTTCCCTTCTATCAGATTTGGGAAACTTTTCTGGATGTTTGGATGCCTCTCATCTCAGATGTCTCCATTACTCCTTTTCTTTCACTGGACTCGCTTTTGGGTATTATGGACCATTTGGACACAGAGACTGCATTCTAGGATGGGTCAACAGTTTCCTCAGGCATATATTTTCTTCAGAATGTCCCTCAAGCAATCCTTACATGACAGTCTTGCTGCAAGGGATTTGGATGCTACTAGCCTTGAAGTGTTCTCTACTTGTTTTTGAGTTTTTCTATTGGGCTCTCTTTCGGAGTTCATTGCTAGTGTGTGGGAGATTTATGAGGATATAAATACACTGGATTTTACCCAAAAAAAAAAAAAGTGTGTGTGTGTGTGTGTGCCTTTTCTTCCCATCCCTCCTTTATCTAACAGGGACCGATTATATGATTGGCAGTTACACCCGGTGGGCTCAAATTCTCGTCCTGTTACTCTTCCTAACCTAACGGTTAGCACGACACACTCTTTCCTCCAGCCGTCACCATGGATTCACTTACATGCTAATTCTCTTTGGCATATGGCAAAATCACTTGCTTGGTGGCGAAAGAATCTCCGCAATTTATGGAGAAGCAAATTGCCTCTCAAGCAAAAGCTTTTCCTATGGCGTTGTCTTACAGGAACCTTATCCGTGGGGGTCACTCTGGCTCAACGAAGGATTGCATCTGCTTCTTGTCTTCGATGCATGGCCCCTTCTGAAACGGTGCATCATTTGTTTTGGATGTGTTCCAGCACTAAGACCTTCCTATGCAAAATTTCCATGTCGCTTCGCCTTCGTTTCCCTAACTCTCCTTTTGGAAAACATTTTTGGCTTTTTGGCAGACTTCCTGCAACCCTGGTCCATTACTCTTTACTTTTGAACTGGGTCAGATATTGGGCTTTTTGGACCATATGGCAGGATCACAACATGCGATATTTTGGGAATCCGTTCTTGCAATCTTATGAATATTTCAGACTCTCCCTACGGCAATCTATCTATGATGCTTGCCATCAAGGAGATCTTCCTCAGTCATGTCTGAAAATAGTTTTTCTTTGCTTTTGATTTCCTGTTGAGGCTCTCTGCTTTTTTGAGTCCCTCATGTAAATTTTGCTGATAATATAATCATGGATTTACCAAAAAAAAAAAAAAAAAGTGTGTGTGTGTGTGTGGTGGTGGTGTAGTTCACGGTATCTTTGTGCGATTTCAGTGAGGTGTACGCGTTTCTGTATATCGTCCTCACCAGGAACCCTCCGCAGACTCGTCCGTACATTGTACGGTCGCCGTACGGCGTCCGTACGATTTCGTACCTACCCCATATTCCCGTACAGTCAGCCTTCCCCCTGTGCAGCCCGTATATATTTCAACATAGCTCGTCGTAGTCCATACAGCCCAGTACCTCTTGCCGTACAAGCTTTTGGGGTTTCTTTGCTTCGGTGTCTTCCCGAACAACCCTTTTTTTTTTTTTTTTTTTTTCACCAAAATCTTAACTTTCCCTCTGCTTTTCTCCTCACTAGCTATACTCTTCTCCCCCTCCCTTGTGGGCTTCCTGTGGATACTTCTTTGGGACTGGTTTTTTTTTTGGCTTTCACTACGCCTTTACAGGTACTTCATTCCCAAGCTCCCCTTCATACAAAGTTATGGCAGAATACTCATATGAAAAAACGTTTCAAAAGGAGCGCTCGGCTCCCTGCAAGAAGCAAAAGCAGGTTGAGGGTCAGCATGACCCGGTGCATGACACTCTTGAGGCTCAACTAGTATATGATGTCATGCATGAAGGATTTGCAGATACGAGAAAAGAATGGAAAGACTCGGTTCCCTCAGTTGGCCTCATGGTTGAGGTTGATGAAATTGTGGATCTAGTCAGAGAATATGCTAAGAATGCAGTCATATTATTTTTTCCAGGCCGGATGCCACCTGCTGCAGAGATAGGCAACTGGCTGACACGCACATTGGCTGGCTCTTTTGTTCGTAAAGTACATTATGCAGCCAGGGGTTTTTTTGAGGTTATCATGGTGGATGAGATCCACAGACAAATGCTTTTGGAACACTCGCCTCTCTTTTTTGGGCAGCAAATGGTGCATGTATTGCCATGGTCTCCCACATGGGACTTTCAGGCTTTAATCCGACACAGATGCCCGGTTTGGGTTGAAGGTGTTGACTTCCCACAATGTATGGCCTCACTTTTGCCTAAAATTGCAGCATCTTTAGGTAAAGTGGTCTGCCCACCACGGCCAAATGGCAACTCAAACAGATTTTGCATTCTCTGGGATACTGATAATCCCACACCGGACTCTTATTCAGTCACAGTGAATAATGTGAACATGGGCAGTGCCCTTTATAAACTCAAATGGGGCTTATTTGCAGGGGCCTGTTTTGAATGCAAAAAGTTTGGACACATGGCTTCACAATGTCCAATGAATCAGCAAAAAATGCCTCGTACCAATTTGCCAGTTCACATGTCTACCAAAGATAACCCTACTCCAGTTGTCAACAAAAATAAAAGCAATAGACAGCCTTCTGGGAGTCAGGAGAAAGGCAAAGCTCCAGTGGCTCCCAATGGGAATCTCACTTCACATTCACCTCCTACTATTCCATCCTCGACTAAAGGACAGCAACCTCCGATTGATGGCTGGCAAAGTCCCAGAAAAGTTATTTCTGCTCGAAGAATTCCACCCCCCCATACTTGGAATGGTGCATCTTCTAGCGGAAATACCCCAGAGATAAATACAGAAATTGGGATTACATGGGCTGCAGTAACAGCCAGCAGAACACTCTTCCCTGAAGAAGAGGTTGCTGCTTTGCTGTCTACCTCTCAGGTGGCTACTTCTTCTCAGGGGCGAGGCCTCGACCCTAAGATAGAAATGCAGGACTGACCTCATAAATTTTGCTGCTGTACATAGTTGTTACATTGCTATAAATACCTGTACATATGACTGCTCACATCAACTGTTTTACACTCAATGTCCAGGGCATGTGTGACAGTAGGAAATGGAAATCTGTGTGGCTGTACATTAACAGATTTCAGCCTGACATAGTGGCATTACAAGAGCACAACCAACATATTTATGCAAGCAAGACAGGACACTATTCTGGATATGATATTTTCTATGCTGGGGAGCACTCTTTCTCAGGGGTTGTCCTTCTGATCAAACATGAGCTTCAACCAGACATTGCATTAAATGACAACAAAGGCAGATGGCTTGTTCTCCAATGCATTATTAGAGGAGAGGTGTTTGAATTTGCTTCAGTTTATGCACCTCAGTCCTCTAGAGAAAGAACGACAATTTGGGATTCCATGCAACAATATCCGTGGAGATATCATGCCTACATATGTGGGGATTTCAATAATGCTCCACAACAGGGAGACAACACCTCCAGACATGACCATATGTTATCTCCTGAAAGGCATGCATGGTCTCAACTACTTTTGCATTTGGATCTGGTTGACCTTTGGAAGGAATTGCAGCCTTTGTCACTGGGCTACACTTTTCAACATAATGCTCTTTCCGCTTACCAAGCACGTCTGGATCGATGGTATAGTGTCGCTCCCCAACAAAATGGGGATCTCACATGCAAAATGTGGATTGACTATGCCTTTGTGCATTCAGACCATGCACCGCTATGGCTGCGTTTATCTTTTCATGATATGCCAGATGATAGATTGCCACAAAGGAGACATCTAATCACAAAAAATAGTTATTTGCAACATGCTGAATTCAAGGCCATGGTTACTGAAGCAGCTCATTGTCTTTCCTCTAGCAGCCATCTTCATGTTGATGGTGTCTAGGATTCTTTTATTTCTAAAATGCAAGTGGTGATTAGAGATTATGGCAAGTCTTACATGAAGACTCTGAGGGAAACCATTGCTCGGGCCAGATCTACTTGTCAAGATCTCACTGAACTCAGTCATCATCGTTCGTTGTCCATGCATGAGCAAACAACACTATGCCAGGCCAGACATTGTCTTAAACTAAATGATCACACGAAACTGGCAAAATGGGAGACTAGAGCAAGACAAAGAGCCTTCACAGATAAAGGTTGCTCTTCCAAAGAATTTTTCAAAAGTTTACATCAGAGGAGAATCAAAACAGAAATTTGCAGAGTGCTTATGCCCGATGGATCATGGACTACTTCACGGTCACAGCTTGCCTCTATTTGTGTGCATCATTTCTCTCAGCAATTTCACTCTGCAGCTCCTCCCTCGCAACAGATTTTGCTTGCACGAAATTTACTGTTGCAACATGTTTCTCCTATCATTTCCCCCACTCAAGCTTTGGAATTGGAGGACCCCTTTACTGAGAGGGAACTGTCAGATGCGATCAAATCATGTGGCAGATGGAAATCCCCAGGATGGGATGGTTTAACAGTCGAGTTTTTTCTAGCATACTAGCCTATTTTGAAGCATTCATTGCTATATATGGTAAATGCTGCGTGGCAAAATCAGAAAATGCCGGACACATGGAAGAGAGGTCTTGTTAAACTTCTTCCCAAAAAACAAATTTGTGAGTCTTTGGCAGACTGGAGACCTATCACTCTTATGCCCGTAATTTACAAAGTCACTACCAAAATGATTGTTAATCGGCTAAAGTGATTTTTACATGATGGGTTGCATCCGGCTCAATATGGCTTTGTCCCGCGTAGGCATATCACAGATAACATTGCTAATGCCTACATTGGAATTGAATATGCCAAATACACACAACAGGATGTTTTGTTATTGCAAGTTGATATTGCCAAAGCCTTTGATACAGTGGGATTTTATTTCATCGACTATGCAGGCATTGGGTTTTGGCACAAAAATGCAGCAACTCATCACTTGGCTATATCAAGATAGTGAAGCTGCTTGCATACTTTCAGGAGATATTTCTCCATCCTGGACTCTTGCTTGCTCTGTCAGGCAAGGATGTCCCTTGAGTGCTTTACTTTTTGCCATAGCCACTCATCCACTACTTCAATATCTGGATCACCTCTTGGACACTGACCAGTTGCATGGTTTGGAGATTCTTGGCAGTCGCAGCATGATTGCTCAGGCATATGCTGATGATTCATTTTTTACTCCAAAAAATACTCGGGCTGATCTGTCCATGATTATGCATGCTCTTTCTACATATGGATTGGCTGCTGGCCTTCGGGTAAATTTTCAGAAATCAAAATTGCTGCCGTTACATGCACAGGAATGGCACAACCTTCTGTGGCCTGGGGAAATTGTCCCCGCTTCTCAATTCATTCGACATCTTGGTTATCCTCTAGGCTGGGGACTCACCCGTTCACAACAAACTGATTGGGTGCTAGTAAAGTTAAGAGCAAAACTTGAATATTGGAAGCTTGCAACTTGGCCATTACATGTTCGTCTGCGAATTACACAATCCATTTTGATAGCATACATACAATTTTATCTGCCTCTCACTATGTTCACTAAGGCAGATCTGGTCTCTTTTATGTCAGCTATCATGGAAATTTTCTGGCATTCAAAACATGGCAAGAAAAGTCTCAGATTACTCTCTATGCATCGTCTCTGTTCTCCAAAGATGCATGGGGGTCTGAACATTCTCAATATTCAAATGCATTTACTTGCTCACAGAGGGAAAATGATGATACAGTTTATGCAAGGAGATCAGCCTTGGGCTTTCATGATCCGCTCTCTCTTATTACATCTTCATACATCTGCCTTTGGGAATTGGCAGCCTACTCAGTGGGATTTTTTATTTGGCTCCATCCAAGGCAAGATCAAAGGATGCCCTTTTGTCTCTCGTCTGCTTCTTGATTGGAAACACATTCTATCTCACTTGGAATGGCATGGCAGGGACTCTCTCTCGGGCAACTCTTTGAGGGCAGAGAATATTTTTTGGTCTAAAGTATTTCACCCTCCTTTGGCCATACAAGAACCCCGACGTTCTTATTTTCTCTCCCTCAAAGGCATATCATCTGTGGCGGATGTACTTCAGGATGATGGCACAATTTTATCTTTTTCTATGGCTGCTCGTAAATATGGCTTGGGAGCTCATTATCGTCCTTTATGCCATAGAATTTCAGCAATGCTCCAACCGTACTTGCCGGTACCTCATTTGGAACTTCAGAATCGGCTTGAGGATTGGATTTTAAGCTCTCCTTCCTTATATGCCCGTCCTTTGAAGCTTTCACATATCACAGTGTCATCACTATATAAAGTGTTATTATCTCCACCTTGGATTTCCCACAGAGCAAATACTGTTTGGCATATGGATCGTCCAATGAAGTGGTGGAGAAAAAGGCTGCGTCTCCTTTGGCATTACAAAGTCCCTCTTCGACAACAACTTTTCCTGTGGCGAGTTCTCCTTGGCATTTTTCCATCCGGACAGTTACTCGCACACAGACGTATTGCTTCAACTGTTTGTCACAGATGCCAGCACTCTACTGAATCAGTTTTTCACATCTTTTGGTCCTGTCCAAATACTTCTGATCTCATTGCTCTCATTAGATAGAGGCTTCGACAGCGATTTCCTACTGTTACTTTTGGCAGATTTTTCTGGTTGTTTGGCTTTCATCCACAGAGACAGGGTTTTGATTTATTTTTTGTATGGGTGCGCTATTGGACACTATGGACTTTATGGATGGATCGAAATCATAGAGTCTTTGGTGATCCACTATTTTCATCCTTTCTTTTTTTCAAACGATCTCTGCAACAATCATTCTACGATTGTTTTCAGACTCATTTGATTGATCAGGATGTGTATACAGCTTATACAGAGATCTTTAGTTGAGTAGTAGCTACTTCGTTTTTGAAGTAACTAGGAATGTAATTACTCTACAGAAATAAAAGATTTCTTCCCACAAAAAGTGTGTGGTGGTGGTGTGTGAGAGAGAGAGAGAGTGAGTCGAGAGAGAGGTTCTGCTGAGGTCGAGCTGCTCCAGCCTGCGCCGCCTGCTCCAGCCTGCGCCGCCCGCTCCAGCCTGCGCCGCCTGCTCCCCCTGTGCCGCCCTGCTCCAGCTCGCGCTTCCCTGCTCTTGCTTGTGCCTGCTGAAAATACCCACCAAGAACTCACAACCAACCACAAGTAAAACCCCAAAGAAACCTGTAAAAAGAATGCTTCGATCTTCAGCCTGCCTGAGATGCAAACAGGTCGCTCAGTGCTGAAGCAGACAGCTCCGCCAATGCGTGGAAACAGCCCAGGATCTCAGCTCCCCAGAACACGAGTCGAACAGTCCCGGAGAGGGCCCTGAAACTGCCTAACCTGAAGCAAGGGAGAGCGGGCAATCAGCAAGGGAGAGGCCCAGGACAGCAGGCTGAAGAAGGAGCATGACCGAGGCAGGAGGGCGCAGGGCCAGGAGGTCTACTACCTTGGAGATTTCGGGACAAGACCCACTTGAGGGTAGTACAATCTAAGTTGAAGTCATGAATATGGTTTTATTCCATTAATGAAACAGCTATATGTTTCCAGCTATCTCATTCCAGAGGATTTCAGTTATGATATTCACTTTTGTTGTTCGTTATGAAGCACGACATGCTCAAGTACCAGTCCACAATATGACAGCATTTTATGGTCATTATTGACCCAATATTTTCTTTAAGATTCTATTATTCAATAGCTTCCATTAGGATTTGTTTTATACAAGAACTCTTATGGTTTCTCATGGATTATTATGGCAAAAAATGACATAGTTTTACAGTTTATCTGTCAGATATATGTCCTTTTGGAAAGTTTGAGAGCCACAGTAAGTGCTTGGTAGGAAGAAGACCTTGAGAGTTGGGAACACTTGTGCAGTGAATAGAATCTATTTCAGAATAGTTATTTCCAAAGCAATCCCAAGAAGAGGTTCCCACTACTTGGAAAAAATAACAGTATATTTGCAAATCACTCCATGAGAGAAGATTCGAGGGGTCTCTCAAGAAAATAAGACAAAGAAAGGCTCCAAGAAATATATACAAGGCTAAGTATCTCTTTTATGTTGATAAAGTTTGCCTTATGAAGATCTAACCCTTGCATGGCAATGCAAGGAGAACAATGGATTGTTTTCTTGAATTTGTTCTAGGGAAACACTACTCATAAATGAGAAGTCTTTAAAGCCTGATGCGCTCAAGTATCAGTACAAGTGATCATTGGTCAAGTGTTTCTTTCTCTTATTTGGGAAGTAAAGGTGGAGTTGCAGCCACCAAAGAAGTCAAGGGGAATATAGAGCCCTTGGAAGAAGCAACCTGTATTATTATGGAACTGTTGAGGTTATTTGCAAGTAAGATGATAAGCAGAGTATGGAAAAACTGATGGATTTCAATTTTATTAGTGTCTTATGACTGTTTTGGAACACTTTCCTTCCACCAACAACATAAAATGGCAAGAGTCAGGGCTTGTGAAAGGACGTCAGCTCCATAGGAAACAAGGGCATGGATTTGCCAAGAAAAAAAAAAGGGGGCTATGAATAAAGAAGGGCGTATGGCTGCCCAGAGCTCTTAAACAGCAGGAAACACCAAGAATAAGAAGGGCGTATGGCTGCCCAGTGCTCTTAAAGGGGCCTATGGCTGCCAGTGCTCTTGAAGAGCAAGAAATGCCAATGAAAAATAATAATCTCCGTATGGAAAGCAAGTGTTTTAGATGCAAAAGAGAGGCATGTGGCTGCCTAGTGCTCTGGAAGGCCAGTCGGCCAAAAGAAGCAGCGAATGCTACAAGATCGATGTAAGTCAACCATTGGAAGTTCCAGATTCCAAGAGCCACCTAAGGTGGAAGAGCACAGAGAAGAAAAGCACCCAAAGGCAAGTTTATCTATAGATATATTGCCGAAGTACTAGAACTATTAGGCAATTGATACCAAGAGAGGAGGTATCCTCAAGTTTTACAATTGTATCAAGAAGCTTTACAGTTGAGGACAGCTGAGTAGAAGCCAATTTCTCCTAAGAAATAAGGAGGAGTCTTATTAGATTGACTACGGTCAAAGAAAGTTGACTTTGGTTAACTAGAATAAGTTTTATTTTATTACTTTTGCTTTGCATTGGTAAAAGAGAACTTTGGGGATACCCACAAGGGACTAGGATTAGTTCAAGAACTAGGAACGCATGCATTGTGCTAACCTTTAATGGGTTAAAGTGTTGGTGTTTGTGTAGGACTTGGAAGAGTGCAAAAAGGCTCACAAATGATGGAGCAAGTGCCAAAAAGTAGGTCCCACAAGGCCAAAAAGCACCAAGCAAATGGTGCCATTAAGGAGGGCCCCACGGGGTTCTAAAAAGATCAAGAAAGCTGCCCCAAGGTGGGCTAAAAGCATGAAAGCTCAGCTTTTGTAAAAGTAGCTTTAGAAAAGCAGGTCTAGCTTTTTGCTAGGCTAAGTCCATAAAAGAAGAGCCTCAGTGCTCCTAGATTCATTGAAGAGTTGTGATTTTTATGATCCTGTTGTACAAACTTTATTCTACTGCAATAAAGACCTTCGGGAGGGCCCAATCTTGATATTTGGGCTCTAGTGATACACACAAAATCACGTAATCACAAAGACTAAGAACAAATATGTTACTAGAAGTCATGGGTGAAGGCATGCGGTATTTCCTCCGAACCTTTCTCTGTGGTAACAAGCTCACATCGACTGATCCACGTTGAATTTTTTGCATGCTTAGTCCACAAAGCCCACAATTCCCTAGAGGGATCTAGTTTGCCACATGGCATCATTCTAGGGTACCTCTTAAACGTAGCATTATACCCGTCTCTTGGGATATCAGTTAATTCACTTGCCCCTAGGCTTATTTACACATTTAATGCATTTAAGACCCATAGCCTTAGACCCATCTAGTCCGTGCCCTATCACACTCATCAAGGACCTTGACATTGATTCCTTTGACCATTTACCTAAAGCCCAATAAAATATAATACAAACATTGATCCTCTAAAGGAAAATGTCCATTGACCCTTCCGAGGTCATGTTACCTCAGCTTGAGCGTAACATTCCTTCCCTCTTCAAGCATCAATGTCCTTGATGATAAAGTCTAGGAATGCTCTCCGCATCTGATACACGGATTCCCAAGTAGCCTCAAAAGAGGTAATGCCATGTAACCAACACCGTGGGTATCTTCTGATTGCATACTTGCATTGTTTCTTGGTCCAGGATTCTTGTTGGTTTGCGTCTTGCATTATCCTCAATCTCCTGAAAAAACTTCTTTAAACGAGAAACATGAAACACTGGGTGTACCTTACAACCCTGTGGTAATTCTAATTTATAGGCCACCTTGCCTATTCTTTTTAGAATTAACCACAGCCCACAATATCGGGGTGATAACTTAGCACACTCTCCTGCAGTCAAAGACTTGGAGTGTGAAGCAATTCTTAGAAAACTTTTTCTCCTTCCTTAAATTCCCTAACAGACCTGTTTTCATCCGCATAGGCATTAGCTCTATCCATAGCTTGGTGGATGATAGCTCTTGCAAGTGCTAGCCTCTCCCGCATCTAAATCACAAAAGTCGTGGCACTAGGCACTTTCTGAGGTATTCCAACTGTAGATGGATTTGCTGGTCTAAAACCATAGCTCAACTAGCTCAACTCAAACGGACTGAACCCTGTAGAGAAATTCTTTCTATCATTGTAGGCAAATTCTAACACTGGCAACCACTTGTCCTACGCATGGTGCCTCAATGAAACATGTGCTCTAAGCATATCCTCTAAAGTCTGGTTGACTATTTTCGTCTGACCATCCGTTTCTGAATGATCCCCACTACTCATTCCCAACTCAATCCTTAGTGTCTCAAACACTGTAGTCCAAAAATGTCTGGTAAATTTAACATCCATGTCTAAAATGGATCTGGGTAATCCATGCAAATGAAATATATGTTTAATAAACAAATCTACCACTTGCGGGGCACTAACGAACTCTCTAGTCGGAATGAAGTAAGCCATCTTGGTAAGACAATCCACCACCACAAGGATAGAATCATATCCAACTTATGTCGTGGACAGACCTACAATAAAGTCCATGGAAATGCTCTCCCACCTACCTAGTGGTATTTCCTTACCGGTTCTGCTTTAATTACTTGACATGAAAAACAACGTGTCACATATTCATGAATATGTTTTTTAATTTTTGGCCAAAAGAAATCTCATTTCACGAGATCATATGTCTTTTAATTTTTGGCCACAATTGATCTTAAAAAAGCATAGAAAGCGCTCTAGTCATTCACACTGCACAGAGAGATCAATTTGTTCTTGATTCTTACAAAGAAAGGATGGTAAAATCCTGGTTCACTTATGCTGCATAGCGAGATCAGCTTGCCCCTAAAAGCCACATTCGATATTCATTTGTGGCCTTCCTTGTGACCACCTCAATGAACGTCGTCAAATGGTACCATGTTCTCCAAATGAATGGTGAATTTCAGTCAGCCTGTCACAAATCAGTTCATGAACAAAGGGCAAGGCTTTGGGGTGAAACGTGGCTTCCACCCCTAGATCATGAGCTTAGCCAGCGCTCACAAATCGCCATCTATGTTCAACTTGACAAAGACCTCCACGGGTAGAGTCACCTCTAGCCTTCACGCCCCTCCCTATGGGAGTACTTAGACGCCTCACCAACATCCACAAAGTAGCTCACGTACGCCACAACGTTCCTTTGAACCAACTCCTCAACGAAACTACACACAGGTAGACGACAAAACAAGGTGAAGCAGCTTAGCTTCTATGCCAAATTCGTGGCTGGTCCCTAAATGGTTGAAATCATGGGATTGTGACATCCGCCACCAGTGGACCCAAAAAAAAAAACTTCTACTCCTTGCTCCGCCAATAACCTCCCGAGCGTTACGTCAAAGCACCTCGTAGCCCACTACCCGTAACAATTGAGATTCGTCAATTAACAGCCATCGACCAGCCCGTCATAACCTTGAACCACACGATAATCGCCAATGCTCTGCCACTCTGATACCAAATGATATACATAAAATCACGTAATCACAAAGACTGAGAACAAATCTGTTACTAAAAGTCATGGGTGAAGGCACACGATGTTTCCACCCAGCCTTTCTCTGTGGTAACAAGCTCACATCGACTGATCCACGTTGAAGTTTTTGCATGCTTAGTCCACAGAGCCCACAATTCCCTAGAGGGATCTAGTTTGCCACATGTCATCATTCTAGGGTACCTCTTAAATGCAGCATTATACCCCTCTCTTGGGATATCAATTAATTCACTTGCCCCTAGGCACATTAATGCATTTAATGCATTTAAGACCCATAGCCTTAGACCCATTTAGTCCGTGCCCTATCACCCTCATCAAGGACCTTGACATTGATTTCTTTGACCATTTACCTGAAGCCCAATAAAATATAATACAAGCATTGATCCTCTAAAGGAAAATGTCCATTGACCCTTCCGAGGTCACGTTATCTCAGCTTGAGCGTAACACCTAGTGTGTGTGTGCTCTATTCTTTCTCCACCCCTCTCAGTTTGTTTTGTTTCCTAGAAGAAATCTGCTGCTACTCCAGGTCAGATGAAGCGATTAGATGTTTTTCCATGCTATCTGTGAAATTCAAAATCTATCTTGGTGATTATCTACTACAAATTCAGGATCCAAGCTCTGTTTCTACCATAAGTAATTCGTTTTTAGGGTTTTTAGGCTGATTACTTATTCGTTTTAGGGTTTCAAGGCTGATTACAAGTTCGTTTTAGGGTTTCTGATCGGATTATAGGGCTGGAGTTTACAATTGACTCCTTGGAAAAAGTACACGTTGTACTTACTGTAGGAGGAGAAGCTCTCACAAATTTGTTTTCCCCTTCTGTCATTGCTGTTTTATTTTTGATATTAGAAGGGTGAGTCTAACTTGATCCACCTGGTATTACCTTTGTTCATAACCTTGTTACAATGGTGGATAACCAAGGGCACCTTGTGTCATACATACAATAAAAGTTTGATACATTGTGAAGCACTTTATCCTTGAGAGGGCAAGTCATTAGCATAGGTGTAGTGTGACCCCGAGCAAAGGCTCCCAAGCTTATTTTTCTAACTCACCCATGTCAGTAGATGAATACAGATTGCTGCTCCATTTTGAGGTCATTGGCTGTCCAAATCGTCAACAGCATCAGGGCTTCAATCGAGGTTAATAAGCAGCTCGAAATCTATCCTTACAGCAGCAAGTCCAACTCTCACTCCCCTTCGTCCTACTCAGACCTTCCCAGCCATCTCAGACTCTCCCCTATCAGCCCCTCCCTCTACCTCCAGCCTTCCCTCTCTCAGCCACTTCACGGCCCATAGCTCTCCCTTAGGTTCTCATGTATCCCTACTACCTTCTCCCCTACATCTCCCCTTTCTTCTAGCTTCTTCAAGTGATAGAAGGATCTTTATCATGTTTGAGCTGGCTTCTCATATTGGATTGCCGAATGGATCCCCATTCATGCAATCCAATGGCCACAAGAACAATCGTTGTTTCAAAAGACGAGTTGTTGCAGCTCAAAAAGGATGTGGAGCTTGAGAGCTCCATAACACTCTTCGCATGTTGCATGGGTCCCACCCTTCCATATTATAGGCTAGGGACTAGATGCAGGTGGCCTTACCTTCGGATCTCACTTGGGACCTCACTAATATCGGCCTTTTGGAATGAAGCTTTTTTCACATAGCCTTTGACACTCCTAGAGCAGTGAGCACAATACTCAAGGCTAGTCCCTTACCTCAAGCCATTCTTTCTTGGTTTCGACCTACAGAGGAGGACAAGCGGACGATTCCATTGTCCGTGGCTTGATCTTCAAGTCACGAAGATCCATCGTGCAGAGTTCTTGTATCATTCTCATCCAGGGCCCGACGGGTACAACAGGGTGACAGGATGACCAGATTGTTCTTCTAGACCACTGGGCCTCGATTAGCAAGGACACAGCTGCAAAGATTGAGAGATGTGAGTGGATAGATGCACTCTGACCCTCAAAAGATTCTAGAGATGACGACAGACTTCTATCAGAGCTTGTTCGATTCCGAGGAGTCTCCCCAAGTTCTTGCAATGCGAGAGGCAGTTTGGACCCATATCCTGACAGTGGTCTCTTCGAGCATGAATCAACTACCATTTCGTTCGAGAAGTTTAATGGTAAGAATTTTCCTACATGGCAAACAAAGATGCGTCTTGTACTTATGAAAGATGGAGTGTGGAATGTTGTGCATGGCAAGGAGAAAAAGCCACAATCACATGAAAAGAAAATTACACAATGGGAGAATCTGAATGACAAAGCTCTTTCTCTCATTGGTTTGGGATTGGGTGATGACGCTATTCATCATTTTGATTTTGATTCCACTGCTCACGACTTATGGGATAAGTTTGAAGAATTGTTCGATAACAAAATCATCAATTCAAAGGTATTCCTCAGACATGAATTCTTCAAGCTGCAAATGAAGCATGAAGACTCTCTTCTTGCTCACTTGAATCGTATGGAATCCCTTGTCACTCAGCTTGCTAGTCTAGCGGCCCATGTAGGGAAAGATGATTAAGTTGTTGTGCTCCTCTCGAGCAATGAGGAAAATTCTAAGTACTGGGAGATCATACCAGCATTGTGTGTGACACAAATGGGTTATCATGATATGGTTGCTATGCTTATTGATCATGACAGACAGTATGCAGACACTTCGGACTCCACTATACTGTACTCCAAGGGCAAAGGCAAAGGCAAATTCAAGCCTTTCAAATGCAATCACTGTGGGAAGCTTGGTCACACCGAGGATCGTTGCTTCTAGAAGCTTGCCAAGCAACAACACAAGGATCATGTCAACTTGGTTGGGGCTGCAACAAGTGAAGACAAAGAAGAAGATGATGCTTCGACACCGACTCATATCTTACTGCTGGCATTAGAGATCTCTCTCTCTATTCAGAGGTCAATGTACCTGATGATCGGGACTTTTGGTTCTGATCTATTATTCTACAGCTTGATGTATTTTGGGATCCTTTGCCCTGGGTAGTCCCCCTAAAATGATATGTATTGAGTGTTTGGTTTTCATTGAGTCTAAAGGTCCTCTGCCTTGGATAGTCCTCCTAAAAAGATGTATTGGTTTTCCTATTTTGGTGTGTGGCTTCCTAACATGTCCTGTTATGAAGCCAAGGGGGGATGTACTATTGGAGCCATATGTATTGGCTTTGATAGGTCTCGTTATTAGGCCTGGCCGAGTTCCAAGATGTTGGTGTATTCCTAGACCTATGAGCTCGTCATGTAGTCATGCTATAACGTGAGCCTCTGAGCATGTTGAGTCTCAAGCCATTAGAGTGCTTGGATCAACCTCTGAACATGCTCAGACTTTAGCCTCTAAGTTACATAGGGTACACAGTTTGATGACTGTCATTGTCATGTTCTGTTCTTGGTTCCATTCCAGTAGTCTCTCACCTTGCCTTCATGGGGGGGTGTTGGAATATGAAGCCAAAGTGAGTCTAAAATGAGTGTTCTAGGTGTGTTTTATAGTCTAGTGAGTCCGAGACATGCCACGTGTCATAATGGGAGCTATCCCAGATACACTATGGCTTTCTAGAGTCTAGTGTCACACTATATAGTGTTGTACTTGTCTATTGTCTATCATATCAGTCAACATCAAGCTCTTTGGTATCATGTGAGTACTTGTCCATTGCTTTCATTTTCTTTCCATTCCATTTCCATTATGCTTGTTATCTTTCCTTTCCATTCCTAGTGTTATCTTGCTTCTCTCCCTACCACTATGATCTTTCAAATTCTAGTTTATATGCACCCTCATTGATCTTTTAAATGATTAAGAAGAGTCCACATTACCTAGGGATAGCTTTTCTACCAAACCTATCCGTAACATCTTTGGATCCTTTGGTATTCACAAGTAAACATGCATTCTCTCAAAAGACTCTATGGACGAACACCACCTATCAGCATGAAATTGTGCTCTATCTTTAGCACTCTTGATAGATTCTTGTGAAGTCACTAACATCTCTTGCATACCCTGCACGAAATCTTTGACTTCATCAAGTTGAATACCCTTCAATCCAACCGTCATGGGGAACCCAGGTTGATATTTGTACATAAGTATAATTGGACTGAAACTAGTAGCCGTATGCTGCTATTGTAGGCAAATTACACCATTGGGATGAACTTCTCCCAATCGGATGGCTTCTTGGAGACATATGCTCAAACGTATCTTCCCAAGGCCTGATTTACCCTCGAAAGTGGTTCCTAATTTCTTGAACACTTGTTGCCAAAAGTGCCACCTATGTTGCACATGAACCTAAAGGAGTTATTCATTTCAGGGAAAGAAAACATAGGAATAATTTAATTCCAAAGTTCAAAGTTAAGTGGAAGGATAGATTTGAGCAAGACTCCACTTGGGAGTCGATTTCTAGTTTGCAGAAGAACTTTCCCAATATCATTTAAGAGTAAATGCTTAAAAGTGAGGAAGCATGTTATGTACCAAACAGTAATCCTCGTATTAGTGGACTTAATCCCGCAAGGTTGGGGGGGCTAGGGATTAAGGAACATAGGCTTATGTAGAGTAGAGGACTTGAACATTAGCAAAGGGCAAGATGTTTGGCTAGGGCACCTTCCATAAAGCGGGATGCTCTTATATATAAGAGTGGCCAAGGCTATTGCGTTGACATTTAGTGTGTGCACACCACTGGATGGTCTAGTCTTCTGGACCATGAGCCTAGACTCTAGCCTTCTACATGGTGGATCACAAGACATTGTGCCGATGGTTCCTTGCGATGGGTTTGGTGTTTTGGGATGCCAAAGCCATGGGCATAGGCTTGTGGAAGTCTGATTCCAGCCCATGTGCTCAGGAGTGGATGGGATGTTAGTTACCTGCTGATATTTATTATGTTTTGCTGATTCTGTTTGGACCATGTTCAGAGTTAGATCTTAGAGGGGATGCAATAAATAGGCTCTAATTTTGTGGAATATTTCATGCATAGATCATGTATATCAAAGAGGACTTTGTGCAAAAATACATGCAAGTCAATGGGGCCAAGAAGAGTCCTCCCTAGATGGTGATTCAGGTTTTCAAAAGAAATTTTCAGAATTGTAGCAAGAGTAAAAGGGAGTGCATGTGCACAGAGTCACAAGAGTAAGGTTAACCCCATTGATTAATTTTTGCAAGAGTAAACTCAAAATTAAAAAATAGTCAATATGAATTATTGAGTCACAACTTTGTCATATAATACACATGAATTGATTGGATGAAAATGGATTAAAAGAAGTAAATAAGCTCTTTTGACATGATTAAGACAAAAGTAAATAAGCTCTTTTGACATGATTAAGACAAATGGATCCAAGAAAAATTCTATTTCCATGATAACTAATATTACTTTTTAGAAAAACAATACTGCATACATTAAGAAAGAAACAAAGATGCTTAGAAGGAGAAACTACGCTCCCATACTATATTGTTATGTGATGGTACCTGCAGTTCCTGAGTCAAATGGGCAGGGGGTAGAAGTCCAAGTAGATAGTGGTTCTCTCTTTCTTTGTCAGTGAAAGCAAGCCCTTTATTATACTGTGGATCGCGTAAAAGCTCCAAGCCACTGTCGTGCAGTGTCATAAAATTTTTTAATCTCTCTTTATACAAATACACATGGATGCTCTGCACAATGAAGCATAAATGCATAGAGATTGACACATGCAGCAAAGGCACAGCACATTATAGCTGAAGTTTTTTGTATTTGACTTGGATCTAATAGCCTTTAAAAACCAAATCTAACTTTTTGTCCACCTATCAGCTTTTATTTCCATAGAGCACAAACCTTCCCAAACATGTTGATTCATGCTGTTATGAGGCACATAAAATGCATACCATACATAGCATGAGGATTGCTAGCATCCTCCTTTATGAAACTCAAGACTTAGCTTTTACTCAGCATCAAGAACATGATGTGTGCTTTCAAAAATTGTTTTCCTATCATATAAACACTATTGCATCTTAGGGAAAATACTCTAAAATTTTGAGCATGCTTCACATCGACCTTAGCACTACATCTACAACTCAAAGCCTAAATTTGCATCATTGTTTTATAAAAGACTTTGAATCTTGACCAATGTACCCCCAAATACAAACGACCACATGATCACCTTCCTCCTCACACCCCCATGCACCCCCTCCCAAAAAGAACAAAACAAAAAACAACACCCCCCCTCCCCAAACCGCCCCCAAAACAAAAAAGCTAAAGAGCTCCAAATCAGTAATGCATGCATGTATTCCAAGGCACAAGAGAAGTTATCACAAAGTCCACATTTCCATTTCTTCGTAAAAGGTTTTCCTTATCAACATCATATCAAGATCATCGTCAAACCTGTATATCTGAAAGATTCTATTTGCCTTGTCACATACTATTCTTGATGTGTGGCATTTACAGATCATGAGGGGGTCTTTTCTAGTTGGGATGCTAGTATTAGTCTTCATGTATGCCATTCATGTAGTGTTAATATCATCCTAGTTAAAATTTGTTGGCAATGCCCTATCTTATGAGCCCCTTAGAAGGAAAACTAATGGGCAGATTAGTCAAGGAGGAGGTAAAGGCAAAGTTTTGTCTCAAGGACCTATGAGCTCCCACTCAGGTCTCTACCTTTGCTTGCCCATTTGTCTTTAACCCTGTCTTCTTCCCCCGCATCTCTCTAAGACTCACACGCCTACTTCGCTCTTCCTTATATAGTTGCTCCATTAGCTTCCTTGGAGAAGCTCTCTGAAACAATCTGAAGGTGTCTCTAAATTCGGGTCCATGACTCCTCAACTCTCACTTCATCAAGTTCGTCTCCAAACATGCGAGCCATCTTGAAATGCAAGTTCTATCTAAGCAACGACAACCATCTGTAGCACTGTTGTGAAGGGGGAAGGGGCAGATTTGGAGATGGGGATAGAATAGAAGAAGGAAGGGAGGAGAAGAAAGGAGAACGGGAAAGAGAGAGGAAGAGAGAAAGAAAGAAAGAAAGAAAGTTTATTAAAGTCTTCGGGAGACCGTGAAGGTCTATGAGACTAAAGATAACTGATACCATGAGCATAACGGTGGCGGCCAGCCAACCGTTTCTACAAAAAAGAGTGACGAGAGAGAGAGAGAGAGAGAGAGGGAGGAGAGAAACAGTGTGAGCGTAGGCAGCAAGAAGCAGGAAGGAGTAGATAGGATTAGATGTCACATAAAAAAGGTTCATAGTAGGGGATGGAGACTTATATAGTCCCTCCACATTTCCCACCTAAAGGGCCTCTTAACTTGGCCTCTTTTTCCCCTTCATTACAGCCATCCCTTCCCATAGAATTTTGCCCTCAAAATTTCGTATGTGGGCTCTTAAATAGGTGCAGCAAACAGCAAATAAGAATCAGCCCGGTAGGAGATAGGGGTTGTTCTGGACAATGCTCTCTAGCTGCCATGAGTTCTCATCCTCAGAGAGTCCTTGCCACTTGATAAGATACTCGGTGTAGACTTTGTTTCGGAGTACATGATCCCTGAAACCCATGATGCGCTCCGGAACACAAAGTATGTGGCCCCCCTCATCCATAGGTGGTAGCTCAGGAAGGACTTGGACATGCTGTCTGACATGTGGCTTCAGCAAGGACACATGGAAAACCTTATGAATCCTGGACGTCCTGGGTAGCTCCAACTCATACGCCACCTCTCCAACTTTGTGGATGATCATGTAGGGATTGTAATACCTATGAGCAAGCTTCTGTGTTCATCTGCATACTTCTTCTGCTTGGCTTGGGCATCCTGCATATTCTTTTTAGCCAATTGCAGAAGGGCATCCATACTCTCCAAGTCATTTCTTGCTTGCTGATTTTTCATAGCCATGTCTGCAACTAAAGATGGCATACCCACTGTGCATCCATACATAGCCTCGAACGGGCTCATGTGGACATGTTGTCTGACATGTGGCTTCAGCGAGGACACATGGAAAACATTATGAATCCTGGATGTCCTGGGTAGCTCCAATTCATACGCCACCTCTCCAACTTTGCGGATGATCATGTAGGGATTGTAATACCTGTGAGCAAGCTTTTGTGTTCATCCGCATACTTATTCTGCTTGGCTTGGGCATCCTACATATTCTTTTTAGCCAATTGCAGAAGGGCATCCATGGGAGGAAAGAGGAAGCCTAGACTATAAAAGCTGTGAACAAGAAGAACATAAAGCTCCCACGGTAGGAAACGAGAAGGGGAACGATATGGGACAAGTTGAGGGAGGTGCAAAAAAGAGTGGAAAGGCCCCAAGAGAGGAAATGAAACAAGATACTCCAAGCTTTATACCACTCAAAGAATAGTTGGGACAAAGGAGTTACCACAAGAAGAGGGTAAGGGATTTTGTTGTGCACTAATTGCTGACGGAGAATCATATTGGCCATATTGTTTTCTTAAGACTAGGGTTTCATGAACTCAATAGAACATTCTATACGCACAAGTATGGGTATCGGTGAAAAAATGGATACATTAGGTATGTGCCATTGGTATTTATACAATATTCTTTCTAAAAATGTGTGTGCGTGTGTGTGTGTTCTTTTGTCATATATTGAGATCTTCTCTTGATGTATTTGGGCACTCTCCCCTTTTTGGTAGAGTTTCCCACTCTGGGACATCTTAAAAATGCTTTCTTAATGCAAAGTTTCTTTCACTAAAAAATTGTGTGTGTGTGTGTGCGCGCGCGCGCCTCGCTGCCAAGCTTGGCTAGAGGTTGTGAATTTCCCCACTGTTTGGAGAAACTTTTGCTCCAAATTGCAGCATCATTGAGTAAGGTAGTGTGTCCACCCCAGCAAAAATGGGAATTCTAATAGATATGGCATATTGTGGGACATGGATGTCCCCATGCCAGAATCTTATTCCATTATTGTGAATAACGTTGCAATGGGCAGAGCTTTTTATAAGCTTAAATGTCCTCTGACTTTGGTTACATGGCCTCACAATGTCCTCTGACTTTGTACAAGATGCCTCCAAAAGCAAAGCCTACATATGGGCTTAAAAATAAAATCAATAAACCAGCTAATGTGATAAAGGAAAGGCCAAAATCATTCTTGCTAATAATAATAATGGTCAAATGCCCTTTGCAGCACAAGTAAAAGCCAAGAAAAAAACTTCAAATGTAGGTTGGCAAACCCCAAGGAAAATAGTCTCAGCTAGGAGAACTCTTCCACCTTGTACATGGACTGGTGCATCATCTAATGGGCATACACCTACTGAGAATTTTGGCATAGGCATTACTTGGGCTGCACCGACTACAACTCGTACTCTTTTCCCGGAAGATGAAGTTGCCCTTTTACTACGTGGCCCACACGATCTGGTGTCACATCAAGATCATGTCATGGATCTTGGTGCAGTCCTGATTTGCCTTTTTGTGTGATAGAATATGTACATATTTGTAAATCTGAAAACATGCTGGCACAGTTAAAATGTTTGACTTGCAATGTACAAGAATTACATGACCTACGAACATGGAAAATTGTATGGACATATGTCGAGAGATTGCAGCCTGATATAATGGCCTTACACGAGCATAATCAGGATGGTTATCCAGGCCAGACAGGGCATTTTGCAAGATATGACTTTTCTATGCGGGTGACAATTCATTTTCTTGGGTGATAGTTCTTGTGAAACATGCTCTTCAACCTGTTGTAGCTTTCGATTATGACCAAGTAAGGTCGACGGATTGTTATGCAATGTCTTTTGCAAGGAGAAATATTCGAGTTTCCCTCAATTTATGCCCTACAATCATCGCATAGTAGAGAATTAATCTGGCAGGCTATGCAATAGTATCCTTGGAAGCAAAAATGCCTTTCTTTGTGGGGATTTCAATAATGCTCCACAACCAAGAGATAATATGTCTGGTCATACACATATGCTATCCTCGGAGCGAGTTTGGTCTCAATTTCTCCTCTAGTTTGGTCTTGTTGACCTTTGGAAAGAGACATGGCTTTGTTTCTTGGCTATACTTTCAGTGTAATGCACAGTCAGCTTATCGGGGCCCCTTTGGATTGCTGGTATATGATTAATGTGCACCAATATGGTGCATTCACTTGTAATATGTGGGCTGATTATGCTTTTCCACATTCAGATCATGCTCCACTTTGGTTGCAGCTGTCTTTTTTTTCTTTGTTCATGAAAAAGACTTCTACTAAGTATCAAAGAAACACGCGTGAGCAAGCCCAAAGCGGAAATACATCATGCTGGGCATGAGGATAAAAAACACTCTTGAAAAGTCAACAGAATACTCAGAATGAGCTGGAAAGAAACCAAGATTGAGGCTGAAAATGCCACCTCAACCCTGCTATACTCTTGAAAAAAAAGGCGGAACCCCTCTATTTCCTAAGGAATATATCCCTCCTGGTAGAGACTGTCCAGGAGGACCCTTGCATGCTCGCCCAACTAGCCATCAGTGTGAATGTGTAAGAGATTACAAAGATATGGTGTTGTAGGCATAAAGTCAACCCTATGGTTGACCAGTAGTACTTGGGTACTATGTATACCAAGTACTTGTATTGTTTCCACTGAACATTTCTATTGGAGCTTTCTTGTGTGTGGACTCTTGCTCACTTGTGTTCACAACCTGTCTCCAATTTGTTCCTACTGTCTCTAGAGCCCATTCCCGCACTCGCTTCCAGACTCCCGCAAGCTTGGTGCTCCAGTGCGCGTTCCTGGTTCTCACATTCAGCTCTCCAACTTTTGCTTGAGGTAGCTCCAACAGTCCAGTGGCTGTTTTTTGACCTTTTGAAGTTCGATTCCGACGTTTTTTGAAATTTCGGAGCCGCCCGCATACAAACAAGCATGTCCCGCACCATTTCAAGCGAAAAAAAATTTTCTATTTTTTCGTCCATACAATCCGTACGGATTTGTCCGTACAGTTGCGCGACAATGTCGCGAGTCCGTACGACTTGTCGGAACTTGATTTTGAGCCCGTACGACTTATTAGAAGGCGATTCGAGCAGTTTTCGACTGTTTTTGGGCGTTTCTGCTCAGATCTGGACCTTTTCTAGCTCCAGTCTCTCCCGAGTGTGTTCCAGCAGCTCCAGGCATCTCCATACTTCTCCAGGCTCTTCTCTACACGTGTATTGTGTTTAGAAGTACTCCCAACAGCTTCATTCAGCTCCAAACAGCTCACTTTAGCTCCTTTGCCATCTCCAGCTTGCCCACACAGTCCGTGGACTATTTTGCAGGTGTTTCGGGCCAAGGTGCACTTTCAGTAAGTGTTTTGAGCTGTGTATTTCGCTTCGGGACTGTTTTTGCAGCCCATACTCTTGCACTCTCAGGTGCATTTGCAAATACTCTGCATTGTTGGGCGCATTTGCAATTACTTTACAGTTGTGGATGCTTTTGAGCTCCATTGGATGCATTTGAGCACTTGTGGGTGCGCTCTTTCAGATTTGGGTTGTGCATTTTCAGTTTGGGATTACACTTCAGATTGCAGTAGAGTGCAGTGATTCAGTGGCATTTCAGAGCAGCCAATCATACTTTGCATTTGCAGCCAGTATTAGTTTGGGATTTGTAGGCACATTTGCAGCTAGTTGCACTTTTGGGACTTCTTCTTTTTGCAGGTACATTTGCAGCTTGTGGGTATCCCATTTTGCATCATGTCGACTCTTTCAAACAGTTTTGGCAATTTGTCCGAGGGTGACAAGCTGGATGGCCTTGTGGTCATTCATGCTTATGAACATCTTGGTTGGTAAGGGCTTGTGGGATATTGTTAGTGGGGATGAGGTGAGGCTAGCAGGCTCATCTACATCCAGCATAGCTTCTTCGAGTCAGACTACAAGCAGACAGCAGACTGCTACAGTCCCTCCTGCTAGTTCCATAGCATCGATGGAGGAGCAGAAGAAGTTTGACTGCCGCAGTGCCCAAGCGGTGTTTTTGATTGCCACAAATGTGAAGAGGCACATTATGACAACTATCAAGTCGTGCAAGGATGCAAAGGCACCATGGGAAAGATTGGCAAACATGTATCATGTTATGAATGAGGCAAGATCCATTGCCTTGACAAATCAGCTCAAGGATCTCAAGATACAGGAAGGCCAGGCCATCACTGATCATATTGCCAGGATCACTGATCTACGTGATCAGCTCGCAAGTATTGATGAGGAAATAGAAGACAAGAAGCTCGTCTCTATTACTCTCAATAGCTTGGTGCCCTCATATGGCACATTCGTCACTTCATTGACCATTGTTCTCAAGGCAGCCCCACTCTCGTTCGATGAGTTAGTTGGGCTTTTGTTGCAGGAAGAGGAGAGATGCTCAAATTTTGCCAAAGCCTCTCGTCAGGGTGAGCAAGCGCTTGCCATGGGTGGAAAGGGCAAATTTCAGAAAAAGTTTGAGCCAAAACACAGCCATACAACTTAGCCCAAGGAGGGGAATGCAAGCAGTTCAAGCAAAAATCAAAAAAAGGGCAAATGCAATTATTGCAAGAAGCTAGGGCATTACATCGCAAAGTGTCAGAAAAGGATTGCCAATGAAAAGAAGAGGCAAAGGGACAGCTCTAGCAGTAATTTTGTTGCCCCCACTGAAACTCGTGCTTCAGATACACATGGTGAGGGCAAGATGATAGAGATTTTGTGTTTGCTACATTTAATGAGAAGATGGATGCCAAGGGGTATTTGAATGCTGAAAATCAATCAGGGGATGCTTCCCTTGTTGCAAGTGATACATGGTATATCGATAGTGGTGCTACTAAGCACATGACTCCTCGCCCGGAGTGGTTTGAGAGCATCACACTTGTTCATGGTAGACAGGTTACATGTGCCAATGATGCTTCTCAAGACATCGTCGGAGTTGGGCACATTCCCATTCAGCTTGATAATGGGAAAGTTAAGTATATCTGAGATGTTTGGTATGTTCCAGATTTGAGGCAAAATCTGATTTCAGTTTCAAACATTGCCCATGATGAACATATGTTGGTCGAATTTCAGGATAAGCAATGCAGGATCAAGGATCCAAAGAAAGGGTATGAGGTTGTAGCAACAGGCACATATGATAGAGGCTTATACAAGCTTGATGCTCAGCCTTATGATTAGAAGGTATTGGCTGTAGCAAACACTTCCCAGGCTGATTTATGGCATGCCAGGTTTGGACATGTCCATCATAGGGCATTGTCCTACTTGTACAACAATAATATGACTCAGGGAATGCCAAAATTACAGCAACCAGCAAATGAAGTGTGTGAGGTGTGTGCACTTAGCAAATTGCATCCCTTGCCATTCAGTAAACAAGGCAAGAATTGGGTCAAGGCAACCAGAATGTTGCAGATAGTGCACAGTGATGTATGTGGCCCCATGACTATTCCCACGCATAGAGGAGCAAGATACTTTGTGACCTTTATAGATGACTTCTCCAGGTTCACATGGCTTTTTCTCATGAAGGAAAAATCTGAGGTGTTCTATTGGTTTCAGGAGGTCAAAGCTATGGTTGAGAACCAAACCAATTCTAGAATTGGAACACTCAACTCAGATAGAGAGGGAGAGTACATGTCACATGCATTCCAAGGATTTTTGAAGCAGCATGGGATTAAACATCACTTGACATGCCCTTACACACCACAGCAAAATCCACTCCCTGAGAGGAAGAATCGTACTCTCATGGAAATGACGAGATGCATGCTGAAATTCAAGAGAGTCTCAAAAGCTTTTTAGGGAGAAGCAATCGTGACAGCCACTTATATTCAGAACAGATGCCCTACCAAATTTTTGGTTAATGTGACTCCATTTGAGGCTTTGTATGGCTTTAAGCCAAAGGGTAGTCATTTCAGAGTTTTTGGCTCAGTGGCATATGCTTTGGTTCCAGATGCACATCAGACAAAGCTTAGAGTATCAAATGCATTTTCGTGGGGTATAGCACTGAAAGCGCTACTAGAAAGGTAATAATCAGCAGAGATGCTCTCTTTGCTAAGAATGAGTGCATGCAACCCGCTAGTGCAGACTTGCCACCATACGATGACACCCCTTTGGACATCATCCAGTTTGAGGATGATGAGATGGAGTCTCCTGATCATGGTTTAGATGGCTTGCCACATGTTGAGGATGGCTCTCCCTCAAATGTTTCAGATTTGCAGCCAATTAATGAGAATAGACAGCCTCATGTTTGGAGGCATTATCAACATCGTGAGGCCACTAAAGATGTTGATGCAGCTCCGAGTGGTACAGCAGAGAAATCTATTCCACGTTGGGCAAGGTTGACCATTCAAGATGCTAAGGATCAGCCTACTTTGGGGAAAACCAGGGCTAGCACTCAGAAAAATCAGAAAAAGGTCAATTTTCCTTTGATGACCTCAGTGATGGAAGCTGAAAATGAGCCTCGATGCTTCAAGGACGCTCAGCATAATCTGGCATGGCAGAAAGCTATGGAAGCTGAGATTAAATCCATTGAGAAGAATGCCACATGGGACTTGGTTGATGCACCCATTGGGAAAAATGTGGTTGGCACGAAATGGATTTATAAGGTGAAATACCATTCAGATGGCATAGTTGAGAAATACAAAGCCCGTTTGGTTGCCAAGGGATATGCACAAGAGGAGGGGATAGATTATGAGGAGACATTTTCTCCAGTGGCCAAGATGACCACCATTCGTTCTGTCATCTCTCTTGCTGCATTTTATGGTTGGTCAGTGTACCAGATGGATGTCAAGACCGCTTTCCTCAATGGAGATCTTAAAGAGGAGGTCCATGTACATCAGCCCCAAGGTTTTGACGTGAAGGGACAAGAGCACAAGGTATGCAAGCTCAGGAAGGCTCTATATGGGTTGAAGCAAGCACCTCGTGCGTGGTATCAGAAGATACATCAGTTTTTGCTGTCCCAGGGATTCGTAAACACTCATACAGAGCCAAATCTGTATGTTCTGCAGCAAAAATCAGAATTGGTCATGTTGGTACTATATGTGGATGACATTATACTCACTGGTAGTGATTTGCAGCAAATTACAGCAGTGCAGTCCGCTTCATGTCACAACTTTGACATGAGAGATTTGGGCCTATTGCACTATCATCTTGGCATTGAGTTTTGGCAGACCCATGATGGGATCTCTATGTCACAGACAAAGTATTCGAAGGGGTTGTTGTAGAAATTTAAAATGGAGAACTGTAAGCATTATGCTTCAAATTGTGATCTAAAGCTGAGTGGTTTCACCGACTCAGATTGGTCAAGGGACATTGACGACAGATGGTCCACTACTGGCTATTGCTTCTTATTGGGTTCAGCCTGTATCTCATGGCTCAGTAAGAAGCAAGAGCGAGTCTCTCTTTCCTCCAGTGAAGCAGAGTACAAAGCTGCAAATTTAGCCACTACGGAGTTAATATGGTTAAGGAAGCTTTTGCATGACTTGCATCATGCACAGGATAGCGAAGCAAACTCTATCTTCCGTGACAGCCAGAGTTGCATTGCCATAGCCAACAATCCTGTCTTTCATGCTCGCATGAAACACATTGAAAATCATTATCATTATGTACGGGATTGTATTTTTTATGGCTTCATTGATCTCATCTATTGTCCATTTGAGGACAATGTGGTGGATATCTTCACCAAAGCCCTGTCAACATATCTTTTCTTACGACATCGACATGGCTTGGGGATCAAAAACATTCTCACAATGTCAAGGGGGGTTGTGAAGTGATTCGCAATGACATTGTTTTCATGTACTCCCATAGGTTGCATATCCATCTGGATGAATTTGTGCAACCATGGTACTTTAGGTACTGCAGGGTACACCTGAGATGTTTCCAGGGTACTTTCAGCCATATTTTTGAGGGGGGATTTGTAAGAGATTACAAAGATATGGTGTTGTAGGCATAAAGTCAACCCTATGGTTGACTAGTAGTACTTGGGTACTATATATACCAAGTACTTGTATTGTTTCCACTGAACATTTCTATTGGAGCTTTCTTGTGTGTGCACTCTTGCTCACTTATGTTCACAACCTGTCTCCACTTTGTTCCTACAGAATGGTATCAGTCCAAAGACTGGCCAGGGTGAAGGGTGGACCTGTGATCCATCTAAGGCCTCTGCACATCTGACCCTCCAAATTTGTCAAGCAGTAATACTAGCCAGTATCTCCCAAGCAGAATCCACATCAGCATGTACTGGTCTATAGCAGGAGATACACACATCCTCCAGAGAGCAAGGCTCAACTAGGTGTTGCCAAATCAAGATGGCCCAAGAAGCATCCTACCACTCATAGAAGATATGAGGCCCTGACAAAGAGAGCTAAGCCATTGATCCCCAAGTCATGAAGAAACGAGAGGGAGCAAAAGTACTTGCCTGCAATCCCATAAGCAATGACGAGCCGACTCCTCAACAAATGAGCACCTAGGACAATTGGAGTCTGCTTGTCCTCCACCTTTTCACTTCGATCCCTCCATGAATAGAAAGCCAAAAAATAAAGCGATCTCTCTATTTCTTCAGGATTTCCAGAGCCTCCTCCAAAAGACTCTCTGCAAATCAGCGGAAACCTGATAAGTCTCCGAATGAGGGGATCTGGAAGGTCTCCACAACCTCTACAACTAATCTGGAATCTCCTGGCATTACTGATCGTGTAACCAAAAAAAGAAGACTCTTCTCTTGGTTCCCTGCAGCAGCAATCGATTCCCACTCTTCGAGAACCCACAGAAGATACTTTAGGGGGACTCCTCCATAGAGCCACAACCTCCATGAACCTGAGAGAGAAAGGTGAGGGCTTGGATCTATATGCCATGCAAAGTCCTTTCCCTGCTCCACATAGCATATGATTCTGATAGGTTGAAAAGACATGCCCATAAGAATATCGTCTGAAGAAACAAATAGCCTGCCACCTGATTGTACAAAGACCAAGGCATCCTCCTGTGCTCCCAAAAAAGCAATGACCTGAAGAGGAATGCCTGTCCTTGAAAAAGCCCCCATCCACTATGAACAAACCACGGGTTTGTCATCTATATCCACCTAATAATGTGGTAAGGCTGCATCTATCTAAAGCATCCTCCCTGTACTTCCTCTAAGGTGACTGATCAATTGTTGTTGATGATCTTCTAGAATCCTTTTGAAGGCTTTCCAAGCCCTACAAATGTGGTAGGGCCTCTCTCCCACCTGGACCACTGCATATAATGAGACAAACCAAGCTGCCTACCATGCTCATCAAGTATAATGTCATTCCATATGATAGGTTGAATGTCAATCTCTTCGAGAGAGGAGGGAGGAACTCTTCGAAGGGTACTTCTAAAGCTTGCCCAAGCTTTCAATAGCCACCATAAGTGGGGAGGAAGGAGATCTGAGATAGGCTGAAGTGAAAATCCATGTGGTGTTGTCCATCCAGTCTCCACCTGAGGAGGGGCTGCAGGGATGAATGCAATGAATAAAGGCATTTCCACGGCTCATCCCTAGGCATAAATCCTCTAGCCACAAACTTGCAAAGCAAGGCCTACATTGCAAATATGGGTCTATGATGTTGAGACCCCCCTCTTGTGTGGGAAGGATCAAGGTCTCCCAAGCCACCCTAGCAATAGTGTTTGTTGTGCCATCTAGCCCACTTCATAAATAATTCCTTATAGGCCTTATAAGCTGAGTAATGCAATCCCCATCACTTGCCTTATTTCTTGTAATTGCACTCCATGATCTTTTCCGAGCCTATGGAGAAGTGAGGGGTAACCAAGTGCATGTTCTCTTTGATCCGAGCAGCTCTCACAATTTTGTTAATTATAAACTTGTGCAAAAACTGGAGTTGTCATCTTCTAGGGAGTTCATGGTCCGGGGTTCCAGGGCTAATTATTGGCTGGAATTCACACTTTGTTCTAGGACTGATTACTAGCTAGAGCTTGCATATCTAGCCGCTGCAACTCTATTGCCAGGAGAATCGTCTCTTCCTCTGTCAGTGCTGGATTAAGGGCCTGATTGCATTAAGGACTCCGGGTATGCTTCTTATTCTTTCCAGGTGTGCTTTGCTGGCCAGTTCTATGAAGGATCGAGGCAGTCCTAGGAATAGTTGCGGGAGAAGAGAAAAGCCAGAGATTTGACGGCGACGAGCAAGGTGAGCGGAGCTTCTGCATCTTTTGAAGCCTCTCCTTGTTTCGCAACTTGCCCCAGCCTCCTCTCCAGCCTTGCCATATAGGCCCAGCCTGGCTCTGTTCGTGCAAGCCTTGGGTCTCTTGAAGGGCCTTTTCTGTGGGTTCGAGGGCATCTTGGAGCAACCCGTGCTGCTCACGGCACCCATGGCTCCCCTTCAACCAGTGGTTCAGCCATTGTGAAGCCTACAAGGATCTTGGCTTGTCGAGGCACCCGTCCAGATAGGCGCAACAGCTTGTGCAGCTCTTGGCGCAAACCCCTTCTCTTCTCTCAACATGGGGTTTCTCGTTTGAGCCTCGGAGAAAGAAAAGTTTGGTGCAAAAGAAAAGTTTGGTGCCGGTCCGATTGACTAGTTCGGGCTGGATGAGCATGGAGGTGTTGTGTACCTATGTTGGCTGAGAGCACAGCTGCTGACTCGTGGAGTTAATTCGGCTGCAAGTACTGTTTCGTGGAGCTGGAGCATAGAAGACTTTGTGGAGGTAAAGATCGTCACCGTCCGCCTCTTCATCGCTCTGCAGAAGTTGAGGGTGGCTGACGGTGGTTAGGGTAATCCTGGTTAACTTAAATGCAGTTAGTTAACCCTGGGTTGGTTGACCTTGGTTAGTTGCCAGTGGTTAATTGAACCAGTACCCATTTAGCCTAACCCTAGTCCAGTTAGCCTGACCTAATCATACCAGTTTGGTTAGTGTAACCAGACTGGGATCAGTACAGCTACTTTGGTTAGAGATCAGTTATAAACTAACCAGACCAGAGCCAGCTAGTTTGGTTAGTGTAACGAATCGGTTACTCATCCAATTACTATCCAAAAAAAAAAAAAGGGAGGAAAGACGAGGCAGTTGCAGAGCTAGTTTTTGCCTTCAAATTCCACCCATCTGTCAGTTTACTGTCAGAAAATCAGTAGAAAATCTGAGATTTGCTGAGTATGAAAGTTGCATGCCTTTGCATAGCAAAAGGGCAAGGCAGCTTCTGCTTCACAGCTCCAACACTACTTGGAGGGCAATGTTTGTTTGTCCGGAGAACTGACCTTGATAGCGACCCTTGGTCTGGCAAGAAGGGCTCACATGGCAGCACCTTCGACCCCCATTGTGGTTAAGATTATGCTCTCTCTGGAAGACAAGCAGCAGGTCAAGTGTGAAGTAGAGGCTTTGCAAGACAGGGCCCTAGTGGGTCACATTGTTGGGCTCATCCCGTCGAGGAAACAGTTGGCTTCAGGCGAGCTTAGCCCTAGGGGCTGACCACATCCAAGAGGTCACGATCCATGGGAGAGGAGTCTTCCTCATGCAGCTGAACTCCCTTGACACCATGGCCTCCCTTGTCGTGCAGAGCCCTATCCTACTAGGCCCTCATGTCGTCTACCTCCTTCCTTGGTACCATGGCTTCACAGTCGAGGACATGGATTCGACTCATCACGTGCCACGATTCCCAGTGACGCTCTGCTTCCCGGGGCTTTCGAAGGAGTACAGATCTATTCTTCCTTCCATAGGGAATTATTTTGGCACAATTCTAGAATCTCTGCCACAAACAGCGGCTTCAGTGGTGGCAGACGACGTGGTCCCCCGCCTTCGGGTTATCGCAGAGTTTCCAAAGTCCCTCCCAGAGGAGATCCTCCTGAAGACCTTAGATGGAGGCGAGTTCAGACAGCGTGTGGAGATCTTTGGCTTGCCCGAGCAGTGTCTTCAGTGCAGACAGATGGGTCACCTAGCACGGGACTGTTTGGTGGGCAGGGCCTCTCAACAGAGACAGGAGCATAGGGAGGCTCAGCACTGTCCATCAGCCAGGCAGCAACAGACTCAGACACCTTGGGTCGAGCCCTCCCAAGGGACTTGGACCAAGGTGGAGAAAAAAAAGCCCTCCAAATCAGCTTGAAAAAACAAAAGAAGGAGAGTCAGACTTAAAGAGTGCAAGAAGGTGCAGACTTGGCTAGGCCCCCAGGGGAGGGAACTGCGGGTCTCCCAGGGAAAACCGCCACTTTTCAGTTGGGTTTTTCTCCAAAATAGACAGGAATTGGGAGCAGCTAGTTGTGTGTTTCGCTTAGGTCCTCAGGTTCAGCTCAAGCAGGCATCATACTGGACGCTATAGTAGTGCACGGATAGGCTTGGAGTTGAGGCCGCCTTCTTGATGCAGTGGGCCATCAAGGTAGGCATCGAGCCAGTTATGCCACTAGTTTGGCGCCGAGTGGATTTGGACTACTCCCTCTCCAAACCACCGGTGAAGTCACAAAATTCAGAGGTTGTAGTGTAGGCTCCTTCGCATAAAAGAGCCTTGTTTTCCACCCCCCGCCTCGCCATGAGTTGGACCATGGTGAGGTGGAAAGTGCACGGACTCCACGATCGGGCACGTCAGCAACCCCAACAGTTCTTACTTTGCCAAGAGTTACAGAGAGCAGTGGTTGGCAGGGCGGTGGATTTCCTTTTGGTACAAGGGCATATGTTTTCTGCCTCGAACATCAGACATAAAGGCCACCTCCTTCCTGGGAGAGGCCCGGAGATTTGGTCTCCCGCAGTGGGAAGGAGTGGAGGGGTTTGCATTTCAAACTCGCCAAGTAGTGGCATCAGAGGTGTATGACCACGGGGAGCTCATTACAAGTAGAGCAGTCTAGATGGGATTACGAATGGGAGATTCCAGGATTCGGATCCTGAACGTGTATGCCCCAGCTTGTAGACAGTAGTGTCCGGCCTTTTGGAGGCGCTTGACCGATTTTTCCCCTGGATGTCATGGATTGTTGGAGGGGACTTCAACAATCTTGAGTTCGGAGAAGACAAACAAGGGGATGATTCTTTCTCTGAGATGCCCGCGGCAGAGAAGAGTGCCTGGGAGCAGTTTATCTTTTCCGTCTGTGGCAGGGACCCCTGGAGGGAGGCTGAGTTCTCCTATGGAGATTGGGCCATGCATAGAGTGGTTCCATGGGCATTCTTGCAGGGACTACCCTCTCAGACCACTCGCTGATTGTGCTTCATTTGTAGCAGCCCCGTTGAGGGCTCCCACACAAAGGGGGGGGTTCGCATCCCAGATGCGTTGATGCAGGAGGAGGAGGTGCAGTAGGTCATATCGGAGATTTAATAGCAGCCAGAGGACACTCCGGAGGGTGGCTGGGCATCTTCTAAGCGATTCAAAGGAGCAGTGAGGAGCTCCGCACCTAGGCTCTCCGTTGTTGTTTTTCCCTTCAAGAGAGAGAGAGAGAGCTTTGAGGTGTGACTTAGCCTCCATTGAGCATCTCAGGGAGCAAGACATGGAGTCTCAGTGGCTTGCTGACAGATATGAGTGCACGGCTGGAGCTTCAGGACATCGAGTTGAGGAGGGTTGAGTATTCTTACCATTCCGCTCGTGCTCGTTGGGTACAGCAGGGGGATAGGATGAGCCACCAATTCTTTCATGCAGAAACTGAGAGACGCTAGTGGCAGGGTGGTTTCGACCCTCGTGAGATTATGGAGTTGGCTTCATATTTCTATCGACACCTTTTTCAGGCTGAGGAGGAGTCCACCTAGCTGCAAGAGGCCCACGAGGCGATATGGGAGCATGTCCCAGCTGTGGTCTCTCAGGGCGTGAGCAGCCAGTTGGATTCTCCCTTCACAGATGACGAGCTTCGGGAAGCTCTCAAGGCACTTCGGACTCAGAAGTGCCTAGGGGAGGTCCCCGGTCTTCTTCAGGAGCTTCTGGCCTTTTGTGCACACCCCACTTCGGCTAGCCTTTCAGGAGATCTTTGACTCAGGAGCACTGCCACCGTCCCTGAGCAGAGGTCTCCCTGAGCAGAGGCTGGATTTGTTTGATCCCGAAGGGAGGGGACCAGTCGGACATTCAACAGTGGAGACCGATCACTCTGCTAGACATCGCATACAAGATCTTAGTTAAGGTCTTGAGTTTGCAGCTACAACCCCATCTAGTCGACATCATCCACAAAATGCAGACAAGTTTTGTCTAGGAGCGTAGCATCCTCGTGTTGAAAAGGTCACCTCCCCATCTGTAAGCTCCCAAATGAGGAGAGCGTGGGGGAGGGAGACCTAGGGCAGGATGTGCCCAAGAGAGAAAAAGGAAAGTACCTGGACACATCAAAGTGGCTGCAACACATGGCGTCGAGACCATGACAGATGGCGATGCATACATGGCATAGATCTAGCCTGGAAGAGACATATCTGGAGCAGCACGAGATGGCGGGGTATCCCAGTGTACAGGTGCCTACATGGCAAGCTATCTGGCAAGGTGTGTGGGTAGGCACATGGCCTGCAGAATACCCTAAAGATGGCACAGGAATATGGCGGGACAGATCAGCAAACAGGTCGGCCAACAGTAGAGCTGGTTGGGGCTGGTTGAGCCAGCCAACCAGGCTTTGGTTAGGCTGGTCAAGAGGGCTGGGTCCCTGCATGGAACAAAGGCTGAAAAGGGCCCAGTGAAGTCCCTTATATAGGGCCCTGGTTGGGCTGGTAGGGACAGCCAACCAGGTCGGTTTTCAGCCAGACTGAGTCCGCCAAAATAGGGCTGACCAGTCGGTATTTTTGCCAGGCCTCAGGGCCTATAAAAGGAGAGGCTCAGGCCTCATTTCTTATCCAGCAGTGCAGCTTTCAGCAGAGCAGAAAGGAGCAGCAGAGCACAACCCTTGGGGCCTACATCCAGAAGCTGAAGGAGTACCAGTGTTGCTGCAGACTTAGCTCAGTGTGAGGCTGAGACCTTGGCTGTCTTCTAGGGCAGCAAGGAGCTGAGGTCAAAGGATGACAAGTCTACAGAAGCTCCAGGTGGAGCACGCGGGCTCGAGTCTAGAGATAGCCAGCTGATAGGAGAAGGACCTTGTGGTAAGATCAGAGGACCACACCATTGGTGGGACTCTGGATCTCTCTCTCTTGTATTGTGTCCATAGTTTTGGACGGAAATATATATTTTGGTGGTTTCTCTATCTGGCCGGTTCATTGTCTATTGATGAGTTTGCACATCTATTGAATGCACATAAGTAAAGAAGTTTGTGATTCCACACCCCACACCGCACACTGTGTGAGCTCTTGGGTATTACTATAACTCTTCCGCTGCGTGTACCCTCTGTTGGGTATTTTCTAACATGGTATCAGAGCCCAAGTAGGAGGCTCACAGGTGTGGGAGCCTGAAGGCAAGGACCTTGCTGAAGGACGACCCTGATTCAGAAGCTCTAGGGAATCAACTTCCACGATTGGAGGATTGTGCCCTTGCGAGAAGGAGGGTGACTCAGGTTCAGTCAGGTGCGTTCAAAGTTTTGGTTTATTGAAATTGAGTTTGGTTGACTTTGCTATGTGGTATAAACAGCAGAGATGTCGACCTCTACAGCCTCTTCAGCCCCTGCTTTCCCTTCCTCCTCCCCCAATTTTCTCTCTTTCACTATCCCTAACTTTGGAGAGTCTAGGAACCTGGACGGGGGACTAATTACCCAATCTGGAAAGTGAAGATCCGGAGTCAATTAGTGGCTCCGAAGTTGTGGAAGCTGACCACGGGAGTGGAGTTGAAGCCGGAGGACATGGTGGACAGGAAAGGGGAGATACTCATGGCAATAGACAGAGATGAGCTTGAAGCTTACGGCGGACTCCGTTCTCCCACATATCCAGCTGGCCGAGACGTCAGTAGAGGCATGGGCCACCCTGAAGATCCGGAGTCAATTAGTGGCTCGGAAGTTGTGGAAGCTGACCACGGGAGTGGAGTTGAAGCCGGAGGACATGGAAAGTGAAGATCCGGAGTCAATTAGTGGCTCGGAAGTTGTGGAAGCTGACCACGGGAGTGGAGTTGAAGCCGGAGGACATGGTGGACAGGAAAGGGGAGATACTCATGGCAATAGACAGAGAGGAGCTTGAAGCTTGGGAAGACAGAGATGCCCATGCCTTGGCAATAATCATAGGGACTACGGCGGACTCCGTTCTCCCACATATCCAGCTGGCCGAGACGTCAGTAGAGGCGTGGGCCACCCTGAAGGATCTGTACGAGACGGACAACACCTCTCGGATTGTGCTTCTTCAGCATCAACTCTACAATCTTGATATGGAAGAAGGAGATACGGTACATAGCCATTTGACGAAGGTCAAGGTGGTGAGGGATCAGCTGGCAGCAATTGGTCTGAAGACAGACTCATGCCATTTGGCCTTGATGGTACTGAGAAGATTGCCTCGGAGTTTCAAGAGCTTTGTTACAACTGTGACAGCAGGACAGAGGACCAAACCTCTGACATTCGAGGAGTTGTGTCCATTACTGCTACAGGAGGAAGCTCGGGAGAAGCTCTACAACGAGGACAAAGACGAAAAGGCGAAGGATTCCGCTCGCAAAGGAAAGGGAAAGCCTAACAGTGGCAAGTCCAAGAAAGACGACTCTGACGACGAGGGGACTTCGAAGAGGAAGCATAAGAAGAAGTGTTTCTACTGTGATACGCCAGGACATTTTGCAAAGGAATGCAGAAAGAAAAAGGCGAATCTGAAAAACAAAAAGGAGTCTGACTCAGATTCAGAGGGAAAGGCCAAAGCAAATGTGGTAATCGAGGAGTTGTTCCTGGTGACATCACCGAGTGTTACCGAGGTTAGATATGTTGATCCAGAAATCACAGTGAGGATGTCTGACATAGAGATGTGGGTCGACGAGGAGTCAGATGCCTTTGTGAAGGTGAAGGACAGCATGGAGCGCTTGGTACCTTCCAGGTGTGTGGCTGTTGACACTGACACGAGGGTGAATTCCATGGCAGGCCCTGGGGTCTCATGGTCAGATGGATGCTGGAGTTCAGAAGGGGACAGTACAGGATTACACAAGCAGGCAGTACAACAGACTGGTATGTATTTGATATTCTGCATTTAAGCCTTTATAGCATGCTGTGGAGAGACTCTGCTCTTCATTTGTCTCAGGGGATAAGAGATTGGCCTTCTTCGAAGGCAGAAGGGGAAGTATTGGTGCTTCTTCAAATCTTGGACGCAGATTGCTAGAAGGTGATGGACAAAGAGTACTGAAGCCAGAAGAGTACCTGCTTGAGAACTCAGCGAGAGTTCATGGTCCATGTTATTTGGAAATATTCATTGGTTGCAGACCTTGCCATTGGAAGGACGGGTTGAAACAGACCCTCAGAGCATGGTGCTTGGAAGACTCCAGGTTGTTCACTCATTATGAGGGGGACGACTAGAAGATCGTGACGGCTGGATTGCTCGAGTTCAGAGGCGGGAACGTGACTTAAGGACGTGGTACTAGGAGGTGCTACCAAAGATGGACCTGTGTACCAAGATGGTGTGCGGAAGCGGAACCGGACTTGGTGGAGCAGGAGCCACTGCCACAAAAAGATTTCGATGCCGAAAGGTTCCAGAGGACTACAACCTTGGAGTTACTGGAGCATCATCATCGACGTGTTGGCATTGGGCCGAGATGTGTCGGTGAGAGGGGGTGTTGGAAAGGTCACCTCCCCATCTATAAGCCCCCAAATGAGGAGAGCGTGGGCGAGGGAGACCTAGGGCAGGATGTGCCCAAGAGAGAAAAAGGAAAGTACCTGGACACATCAAAGTGGCTGCAACACATGGTGTCGAGACCATGGCAGATGGCGATGCATACATGGCATAGATCTGGCCTGGAAGAGACATATCTGGAGCAGCACGAGATGGCGCGGTATCCCGGTGTACAGGTGCCTACATGGCAAGCTATCTGGCAAGGTGTGTGGGCAGGCACATGGCCTGCAGCATACCCTAAAGATGGCGTAGGAATATGGTGGGACAGATCAGCAAACAGGTCGGCCAACAGTAGAGCTGGTTGGGGCTGGTTGAGCCAGCCAACCAGGCTTTGGTTAGGCTGGTCAATAGGGCTGGGTCCCTGCATGGAACAAAGGCTGAAAAGGGCCTAGTGAAGTCCCTTATATAGGGCCCTGGTTGGGCTGGTGGGGACAGCCAACCAGGTCGGTTTTCAGCCAGATTGATGAAAATCTTAGAGAGAGAGAGAGAGAGAGAGAGAGAGAGAGTGAGCTTGAGAGCTGAAAGCTTGATAGCTTGGTTGCAATAGAAGAGTGTAAGAGTACAACTGAAAGAGTGAGAGATAAGGTTTTGTCACTAGGAGAGATAAGGTTTTGTCCTAGTGACAAAACCTTAGTAGTCACTAACCATAGTTAGTGAACTAACTGTGGTTAGGGGGAAAAACCTCTTAAAGAGGGAAAAGTGCCCTTAACAAGATTATTAAATTACATTGGTCACTGCTGAATTATATCTATAATTCTCACACCCCCCTGCAGTGCCAATGTCATGTACAAGGCTGATCAATCACCAAACGGATATAAGTTCAGGGCACTGCGAAATGCCTCAAACTTTTCACGTGGTACTGCTTTGGTGAAAATATCATTCAACCATTGCTGTGAAAGCTGCCCTGTACTCAGCTTCACATGATGAGGTAGCCACTGTAGATTGTTTCTTGCTCAGCCAGGAAATGCAAGATTTACCCAAAAAGAAACAATTGCCACTAGTGGACTGCCTAGTGTCATAATCACCAGCCCAATCTGAATCACTGTAGGCATGCATCTGCAAGTCACCCCCCCTGGGAAATAACAAGCCAAAAGACTTCGTGCCCTGCAAATAACTCCTCGGAAGAATCCCAAGTTCCCAGCTGATCTCTCACCACATTCGTTCCTACAAGTTCATGTTGAGCAATTAGATTTGAAGGGATCCTGGACGTGTTGTCCGTCTCGTACAAATCCTTCAAAGCTGTCCACAACCCACAAGAAGTTTCAACGATTTGAATATGTGGAATGACAGAATCCACCTTCGTTCCTATGCTCAGTGCAAGGGATTAGGTGTCTTTGTCCTCCCATGCTTCAAGATCTTTTGGATCTACAGCCATTGTGATCTTTCTTGAATCATCCTTGATGTCCATGGGCTTTGGATCTACCCCCATTGCGATCTTCCACACCTTCCTAGCCATAAAATGGCTACGGACTTCACCTTCCAGATGGGATACTTTGTCCCATCAAGCTTCCCTGCTTCTCCAAAATTTGAAATAGTCATACAAGCAGCGGTCGTGGAAGCAGTAGCTGTTGAAGCAATGGAAGTGAAGAGGATTCCTATCAGTAGGATGGGAGGAGGATGAGATCTGTCCACTCCCACTCGAGCTCATCCCCTAGATGACCTATCAAAGTGGAGTTCAAACTAGAGTGGATGGTAGGAAAAGAGGGAAGAACGTGACAAAGAATGCCAACAACAGGCTCAGTATAGACAATAGGCAAGGGTGAGGCCTCAAATAAGCACCCCCCTCCCCAAGGTGAGCAGACAAGTGAAGTCACTCATGAGCAGCCAACCTCTCTAGACAAGGAGACGTTCATTGACCTTCCTTCAGAGGGCTTGTAGCAAGATCCCACACTCAGATCCTCTGATACAAGTCCAACCGGTTGCAAGGCCAGCTCCATAGGTCTCAATTCTTTCCGTCCCTCCCACTCCTCCTCCCCCTCCCCTGCTGCCCCCTCCCCTGTACCCACCTGCTCCCCACTGAGGCCTCAAACCATCCCTCCTTCTCACCTTGTCATCCTAAACCCACTGCCCCGGCTGCCCCTCAGCCGCTTGTTGTCACTCATCACCCAATCCCCTTCCAGTCCTCTCCCTTCTCCCCCCCGCCCCCCCTTCTCTCTAAGATTCCTCCCCAGTCTCAAGGTCCTCCAGTGCAACCCCTTTCTTTGCCTCTCTTGGACTCACCTTTGATCTTGATCCCTGCCTTGGCCTCCTTGGGCTACCCTTCTCTAGTTTCTAACCTAGCTTTGTCCACTTTATTAGATCCTTTTCAGGTTCTAGAATACAAGCCCCATTGATGATAGCCACTCCCTTAGAATAGCCACCCCCTATTGTTTGAATCTTTCTTTCTTCATTGCCTTTGGAAGGACATTTGGTGATCATATCACCTGGCAAAGCAGAGCATTTGGGACTCTGGTGCTTCGCATGCTTTGCTTACTGAGGATCTCATTCATATTATCCCTAAGTGGGGTTGTGGGAACTTGATAAAATCAGTGGAGACCAATCACAATTTTGGGCATTGATACAAAACTTTAGCGAAGGCAATAAGCCTTTGTTTACAACCTCTACTTCCTGACTTGACACATGACACAAAAAATAGCTCAGTCTGTGCATGGGAGCAACGCCTTTGATAATATCTTCTCATTTTGGGAGGCCTTAAAATGGGTCAGTTTGAGTGACCAAGGCCTTTCTATTCTACCCTTGGATTTTGAGATAGCTTGCAACAGAGTAGGCTGGGGATTCTTCATGTTGCAATATTATCTTCAAGGTGATTGGAGGTTCAAATGTTGGAGGGATAGAGATTGGATAGGATTGTGGAGACTCGGTTGTCTATTTAGTAGGTGGAACCTTGGTGTATTGTTGGAGCAACTGGGAGCCTTATCATCACAAGGCTGATAGCTACTGCAACTTGACGTGTTGGCTTTATCCTCTTTTTGTGGTCTCCTCTTCTCCTTATCCCATTTCCATGGTTTCTCTCATGCTTGGCTCTCTCCCTCTTCATTCTCTATTATAACATGGTATCGGAGCTCTAGGTTCCTTCCAAGCCACCCTATCCTTCAAGGCTGGGTGTGCTGCTGCATAGGGACTGCTGTCATAATGCTGCTGCTCAGGCTACGTTTGCTGCTTTGGAAGTGGACCTTCCTTTCCTCACTGGTTCAAGTCGTTTTTCCTTCTTTAGTGAAGCTTTTGAGGCTTCATATGCCTTTCTGCTGTTTGCATCAGCCTTCCAACACCAGTGAAACTGTTTTGAGAGGATGCTTGGCCATTTCTACCCTGATATGGACTGGTAGCATCCGCTCCTGCCTATATACCAGCAGATGTCTTCTGAAGTGAATTATGTGCTAGGTCGCTGCTGTGTTGTGGGGGTTCTCCGTCATGTTGAGCATCTATCCAGAGAGAGAGAGAGAAAAAAAGATGGAAACGTGCAAGCCTTTACTGATATATTTCTCACTGTCAGGTGGAGCTGCTCTGATGTAGCTCTACCTCGCTCCATCGTTATATGGCTGGAGTGTGAAAGTCGTTATTAACTGCACTATTCGACATAGCAGTTGGGAGCTTTTCTCCATATTGTAGATTCGTTATTACAAGAAGCACACCTCAGATCTACCTCAGCTGTTTCTCTATTATCTTGTATAAGGTGTCATTATTGCTCTTGGGCAGTATTTGCTGCAAGCTGCAGTTATACAAGTCGTTATTTCCTCTTTTGTTCAGGCTGCTTCGTTTTTTCTCAGGAAGACTCTAGGCCACGATTTCTGGCCCGTGTGTTGTCAGCTGCCATAGTTGCATATTTCCAGCCTTATCTCCTGGTTATGCACATTACTCAAAACTTCCACGTCATATTTCTAGTGGCTTTACGTTTGCTGTAGCAGAAATTATTCACTACTTACATAAACAATACTCTGATTCGTTTACTCCTCAGATAATATTCGGATATTGTTTTATCATTTTGATGAGTTTTCAATCAGAAACTTCATATTTTCTATTGGTCTATCCAAGTTCTACATTATTATGCACAACAAATCATTGTCTAGCGGTTGTTTGCAATGGCCAAGGAGATCTCTACAATAGAGAAGTTTAATGGCGAGGGATGCCATTCAATGAGGTTGAGGAGACTTCTACAATCAAGAAGTTCAATGAGAGGAGAGAAAAGCCACATTGTGATTCTATTCAAGCTTTTATCCACTTTTTTTTTTGGGTATCTTGGAACAGCATGTAATATAGGTTGTCTACATTGTAATGGAGTAGACAATGGCCTTGACCTTCATATAAGGCAAGTGCTAAGGCCCTCCTTTTCTCATTCATCTGTATATCATAGCCATCATTCAGAGGAACGCCCTCATAGCCCATGGAGGAGGTTATTATGCCTCATTGCCAAAGGAGATGTTGCTATTCCCATGATTCAAAGGAGGTACAGGATAAAGAGAAGCAGCAAGCATGTTCATGGAAGCCCAATGAGATCTATGTTCAAATCACTTGAGCAAGGGTGGCAGCTTTGTGTTGGTCATTATGTGAGGATGGCCAAGGTGCAAAGCATACAGAGGAAGTGGCATTTCTATCTGAAGCATGCCATACACAAGCAAGTTCAAAGTCTTCATCTTTGAACGATACACTACTCTAGTTAAGTAGTGCGTTGTTTCAATTAGTACTGTGTCTCTTCGTAAATCAATCTTGTAATAAGCCTATTGATAAAGGCTTCTTCTATTTTTGTATCACCTGATGTAGTGCAATACTTCATGTTGAGGAACGGTGTTAAGCTATTAAATACAAGGTGATTGGAGGTTCATATATTGGATAAGATTGTGGAGACTTGTTTGCCTATTTAATAGGTGGAACCTTGGTGTAGTATGTGGAGCACCTAGGAGCCTCCAGTCAGGCATCTCCATATTACTCTTTGCAAAAAAGCTGTCAACAGCAGATCTCCATGGCAATGAGAATGACCTAATTTATAGATTCTAGGATGTTCGGTGAAGCAGGAAACCTCTCTAATGAGTTCTTGAAGCTATGCCAAGCTCTAACAATAGCAGGCATAAGGGGTGGAGGTGGCATCTCGATGTTTGCAAAAGAAAAGATCCACCTAGTGCTGTCCATCCAATTACTGCCTGAAGAGGGAGGCGAAGACCCAATGCAAGAGATCTTTCCAAAGCTCTTGACCCAGCATAAGTCCCTTGACCTTAATCTTGCAAAGCAAAGATCAATAATATTTAGCCCTCTCTCCTAGGTCGGAAGAATCAAGGTCTCCCAAGCCACTTTGGCTCTCATATTCTATCAAGTCCACTCCAAATGAAGTTTTGAAAAGTCTCTTAAGCTGTGAAATGCAGTCCCTAGGGTGGCACCAACATAAGCAAACAAAACAGAAGTGGCCGGCAATACCGGTTGAACAATGACCACTCTGGAGGTGAGATCCAAACCAGCTCAACTCCAAAAAAAGGAGTTTCGCCCTGATACTCTCGATCATCAGAGCAAACTGTTGTGAGGAATAAATTCCTATGCCAACCTGATGACCCAAACATAACCTCTCTAGATCCAGATGAAGCAAGAACTAAACCTCAATCAAGAGAGTCCTCATCATTGATCCAAAAGGCATTGGATTTATGCCAATTAATATGTGCCCTTGGTACAAGACAATAAAAATCCAAAGCTGTCTTAAAAGCTGTAGGGGTTCGAGGAGAGGCGTCCAGGTAAACTGTTTGCATCATTTGCACGTTCACTATCTAGAGGTTCCTCATCTTGCTTGAGGAGTAGTCTCAAGCCAAGGATGTCTGTTTGAGATCTAAGGAAGAGACTCATAACCTCTACCACAAACAAATATAAAAAGGGGGCAAGAGGGCATCCTTGACAGAATGATCTCGTCATGAAACCTCTCTCCTCTAGCACCTCTGATAAGAATGTGAATGTGGGCTGATTTCTACAGAGAGGGACGCCTTTGATTCATGAATAAGAGAGACCAAAACGCAACAGCATACCCTCAAGAGTTAGAATAGGGAATGAAAAGGGCACACCTCTGATCCATGAATAAGAGAGACCAAAATACAACAGCATACCCTCCAAGTGTTAGAATAGAGAATGAAGAGGGAGAGAGCCAAACATGAGAGAGCTATGGAGAAGTTCTTCGGAGGAGGCTACAATAAGGGGATAATGCCAACGCGTCAAGTTGCATTTGCTATCGACCTTGTAATGATAGTGGGACGCCAGCACCCTAGTGCGCTAGACTGCATGGCTTATCACGGGCTGAAAGATGAGAACCGCCTATGGGCTCTAAGGCATTCGAGAGGCGGTAGATAGCTTCCATACCACAGCATGATCCTTGAAGGTGACAAGAAGATCATGATAAACCCTCTGCAGATGAATCGCCGACAGTAGTCAACCGCTCTGCATTACCAGAGAGTGCCTCCACGTCCCAGGGGAGTCATCGCTACAGGAAGCCGAGATAGACCAGCGCGTTTAATGTACGGTCTACGCAGTTAAATTTCTCTTTTTGTATTTTGTGTTTTCACAATTAAGAGATGGTTAAAAAAGAGAGGAAAGACTCGTAACATTTCTGCGAACCCGCTAGTAATACCATCGCAATACTTGAAGCAAAGTAGCATGACAAGGTTAGAAGAAAGAATGTTTGAATCCATTGCCGAGAGAAAGACCAAACGATCTATTGTCTCAACGATCGACCTCTCGTGAACCTGCTCCGTCTAGGGGTTTCGCAATATACGTCTTCAGTTGTTTGTACGATTTCTAAAACTTGACACACCAGGGCCCAAAATATGCCAGATTTACGCAAGCGTGGAAAGATATAGTATTAATCTGCTCTTACGGCGCCAGTCCAATTCGCTGTTTAGCACCTTGTATTAACTTTTATTAGTGAAGTAGCTTACAACGAACTCTCGAAATCGTTATAACCTTTGCATGGTGATCGCAGAATTTACAGTGAAATTGATAAATTCCCAAAAAAGCACATGCGCTGGGAACTGTAAGCCGAGTGAACTCTCGTTGCAAATACTCGAAGGCAGATCAGTCCGCAAGGCTCAAACACGAGGTAGCATGAGCTATTATTGTGCCGTGATTATTGCGACGCAAAACCAGAGGAATACGTAATAAACGTACCAAGCTATGTTGCGGCTCCAAGGGGTGACTAACTGATCTTGCGTCGCAGAATCCTCGCCAAAAACATCGCGCATGCCGCCACCGGCTGTGTGGGAGGCATCCTTGTCTAAAACCGTTGGTCCTCCGTTTCTCAGATCTGTGAGTTGAGTCTCCATCGATGGCACTCGACTGCGCTGATGACAACGATGAAGTGGGTGCACTCTCGACTGCTCGGAGAATTCCTGCGATTTTCAGGAGCTGTTTGAGGGAGTGGAGTGTATCAGTGAACGTGAGCAGCATCATCTCCAGCCCACCATGACGTGCATAATGATGCCCACTATGACATCATCACTGCCCCCCCCCTAGGGGGCGACTAAGAATGGATAAGAGCCGGTCCCCAGGCACCGCAAAACCAGCCCGAAATCTCCCAGGGCCTAACTCTTGCGTCCCGACTCCTGCGCAGACCTCTGGAGCCAAGAGGCTCTACTAATGTGCTAGCCAAGAGGCTTCGCTAAGGTGATTGGTTAGTCTAACATCGAGTGGCCTAGTAGTGGGCAAAAGTACTCAACTAGCTAAGTCAAACCAATCACATTTGAGCATTATTGGAGACTCCATGCTACCTAAGTCTACATGGGACTCTGTAGTAACCTCATAGAAACTACCCCATAAATAACAGCCCCCATGGTCAGCTCGTAGGCTCCATCCACTACCAACTGCAAGGTCACCACTACCACTTTCAAACGTGCCACCTTCTAAAGACCTTTGCACTGGCTCATAGGGGCCATGCATTTATTCATGGTTCAAAAATGGAAAGAAACCCTCGGAGTGGGAGTTTCTGGGCGAAAGAGGAGCACCCCATGGACTGGATGATAAACTTCGGATGATGGGCTCCAAAATCCACAGAGCAGGCTCTGACATCATCGTATGGTGACTCGAAATCAAACTAAATCTTCAAACGAGTGGTGGAAGCAGGTTCGTGGGGCTCTAAAAGGGTCCCTCTGTAACCTAGGTCAATCGGTGCTCTCTCACCGACGGGCCATTAGTGCTAGAGAGAAGGATTCCACTTCCCTCGTTGCTAAGGAGAGTGCTTCAATTACGTCCACCCCCTCAAATCTCCACGGGAGGGTTTGGATCTTGGAAAGGAGGGGGTTGGTTAGCTAGTTCTTCCATGGCAACATGCCTCGAGTGTAGACCTGGCTCTAAATCTTATGGGATTGCTTAAATCCCTTGTGCATGGGGATCGGCTCTTATAGGGGCACCGCCTTCAATCCACTTTTTGGTTCTAGGTCCATGACAAATAGACACTTGGGGACTTGAACTTGCGATAGAACTCTGGAAGAACTGACTCTAAGGAGAATCTAATCATTTACACAAAGATGCACATGATTGTTCACCATGACTCTACAATGATGGTTGTGATAAAACTCTTCTTTTTTACTTTAGAATAGAAAAGATGCTTGTGATGATGTTTAAAATGATGTCATCACCTCATATGCTCTACATTACATCGCAAAGTGCTCCCTATTCCAACATATTCCTATGGATATGTTAATGTTGCCTAGGTACAACATTGTAGAGTTTCAACTCAAGCGAAACACCATTAATTCTTCGAGCATATTCCTAGGTACAAGTTTCTCAAAAACATTCATCGTTGTAGAGTTTCAACTCAAGCCAACTTCTACTCTTTCTCATTCATGATCACACTCCAATGCCCACTCCAAGAAACAATTATTATGAATTCATAAACATTTCCAACTTTTGTATATCCCTTAGGAGGAAGGAACTTGATTTTTTGCAGATGCTTTTCAAAGTCAACACATCGAGGTTTTTCGTTTATTGTATGAGAAAGACATTGGTCTATTTGTTAGATGACATCAATGCATAAGCATGCATTATTGCAATCGAATCTTCCATAGTTTTAAAGGAGAATCAAACTAAATTATGACACTCAAGAGCCATTGGAAAGTCCTATCACCTCCAAAGGCCCTTTTGTAGTACAAGGATGTGCAAGTTCCATTGCTTTATTTTCTATTCACCACTCAATGCTCTTTTGATTATGTGGCACATGGGATTATGTACTTCATTATAGGGTGGCAATGGAAGGGAGATGGGATCATATAGTTTAAACATGCGATATCCTTGGTTATGGTCCTTTGATCCCACATGGATGTGAATGGAAATGAAGAAAGGAGAACCACTTTGTTGAGAGCATTGTCACTAAACGTTGTCTCCTCTCTAGAAAGACATTTGTGGCACGCTTTCATTTTGCATTTTTTTTCCCACCAAGCAATATTAGTATCTTGGAAAATGGGCTCATCAAGTTAAAGACTAAAAAATATTCAAGGACAAAATTGTGGAAATGCAAGAATGCTTTAGACCTCACTCCCTTTCATCCTCACCGCATTGATCATTTTCCAGCTTTTAGATTCTAGGAGCATTCTATGTGTAGAGTATGTGGACTCCTATTTAAAATGGCAACCCCATTGAGTTTTTCATATTTTACTGGAATGATCATTTTAATAAGTCTATAACATGGATCCATGGATGTTTCATAATATTGCAAAGATGATGAGCTCAATTTCAAGTAACGAAATTGGAAAAATCAAATCATATGCAAAAATATGTTCCTTTTCTCTTTTCATTTGGATGTTCAACCCTCCTAATGGCTCTCACCTAATTCCTTAATTAATTTTCTCATCTATACTTCCCATCTACCTATTCTAAAGACCCTTAATATCAACAAAATTACTCCATGCATGTAACTTAATCTAAGGAGGAAGATAATTGAAAAGGCCTTTATTTTTTCAATAATTGATTTCTTAGGTGAAAAGGTGGAGTATCCCAAGGTAAAAAAGATAGCTTCAAAACAATACCTCATGCAAAGGGGGGACTTGAACTCAAAGCCTTTAATAATTACTCACAAGTTCTGACCAATAGGCTACATGAAGATATTGTATAAGATGTACACTATAAGGGTTACAAATTCACATTTTCATATTTAAAAAGGGGAGGGGGCCATCTCCTCATAAATAGAGGGATGTTCTCATTACCCTCTCCTTTCCTTTCCACCTCTCCCCTCCTACCTTTTCCACTAATTAAAACATTAACACTTATTTCATTAATTTTGGACTCAAATGTCTAGCTTTGGACTATCCTAAAAATCCTTCCCAAATGGAAAGTTTACTTTTTGAAATGATCCCTTCCAAATCAAGAGTTTATTTTATGGCAATATCCTTTCCACATAAAAAATTTATTTACTCACATAATCCTTTGCACTAAAAATGGAAAAAAGATGAAATTTTGTAAGTTTTAGGAAACACTGAAAATGAAAATTGTAAAATTTAACGTAACATGTTATAGAGACTGAGACCTAACTTTTTCTTAACTTAGTAACAATTTAAATTAATACAAATAATTTAAATACATATATACATATTTGTGTGTGTGTGTGTGTGTGTGTATGTATGTATGTATGTATGACCCATGCATGACATTAATTTACCATAAGATCCTCTAAAATCTTCAAGATGTCATAACAGTTTTGACAAACACCTTTTGAGAGTTTCAAAACTCTAAAATCCGGAAGATATGGCATCGCAGGACTTTGCACATGCACGCATGGTACGAACATGCCTTTAGTTCATCGATGGAAGTCCATTGGTACATATAATAGGACGGGTGCGTGGCATATCGATGGAACGCCATTGGTACATATGGCAGGACGGGTACATTGCACTTGTCCATGTGGCACGGACATGCTTGTGGGGCTTTTAGTTCATCCGTGTCGGTGTGGGATTCACGCTCTATGGCTATTGACGGAGGGGAGTGAGGGGGAAAGGGAGAGAAAGGGAGGGGGAAAGGAAGGGGAAAGGGAAGGGAAGGGAAGGGAAGGGGAAGGGAAGGAAGGAGAGAGAGAGAGAGAGAGAGAGAGGGGGGGGGGGGGGGGGGGGGAAGGAAGAGGAAAAGAAAGGGAGGGGAGAAGGAAAAGGAGGGAGAGGAGAAGGAAGAGGGAAAAGAAAGGGAGGGGAGGGGGGAGTGAAGGAAGGGAGAAGAGAAGGGAAGGGGAGGGTGAGGAAGGGGGAAGGGGAGGGGAGGGGGAGGAAGGGGTTTAGGGAGGAGGGGGTAAGGGGGAGGTGAGGAAGGAAGAGGGGACGGGATGGGGGGAAGGGGGGGGGGGGTTGAGAGAAGGGAGAAAGGGGGGGAGCGTGGACACGGCCATGAGAGAGGCGAGAGAAGGGGAAAGAGAGAGGGGGGAGGAGAGGGGAGGGGGGATGCAACTTGCACCGTGACCACACACTCCCCTACCTCTCCCACTATATATCGTCGCGCGGCCGCGCGATTTTGTATTTTGGAAGGGAAGGGGGAGCAAAAAGAGGAAAAGGAAGGGAAGGAGAAGAAGAAGGAGAAGGGAGAGAGAGAGAGAGAGAGAGAGAGAGAGAGAGAGAGAGAGAGAGAGAGAGAGAGGGAGAGGGGATAGGGAGAAGAGAGAAGAAGAGAGAGGGAGAGGGGATAGGGAGAAGAGGAAAGAGAGAAGGAGAGGGGAGATGAAGAAGAGGGAAGAGAGAGGGAGATGGGAGGGGAGAGGGGAGAGGAAGGGGAGAGTGAAGGGAGGGAGAGGGAAGAGAGAGGGAGATGGGAGGGGAGAGGGGAGAGGAAGGGGAGAGTGAAGGGAGGGAGAGGGGAGAGGAAGGGGAGAGTGAAGGGAGGGAGAGGGAAGTAAAGAAGGAGGGGAAGGAGAATAGCCTCCTTTGGGTTATAGGAGCTCAATATATAAGCCACTAAACCCTAAAATTTTCAAATTTCCCTCTCTTTTCCCTCTCCCTCCCTAGAATTCAATATTTTCCCTCTCCCTCCTCTCCCTTTCCTTTCCTAGAATTCAAACTTCCCTTCCCTTCCATAGAATTCAAACTTCCCGCTCCCTTCCCCTCTCCCCTTCCCTCCCCCCCCCCCCCCTTTCCTCGTGAGTGCACAATAGAAATGTACGGGAAGGGAGAGAAGGAGCAAAACATGAGCCAATAGTTTTGGTGGGTGCAGAACACCCTAGTCTTCTATGTCATTCACATATATATGTGTTTGAGTATTGTACATAACTAAGATTAAGGCACAGTGGCCTTTAATCCCCACAACCTCCCACTTAAAGGCCAATGTGTTTGTAAGTGAGAACAACCAGTGAACTTACTATCCAATGCCCATCAATACATTGCAATACTCAAACTGCTGGCTAGGTAGACTCTCTTCGTCAGCATATCTGCATGGTTATCATCTGTATGAACCTTGAAAAGCTCTATGCACTTGTCCTTAAGTATCTTCCTGATGAAATGGTGTCTGACCTCAATGTGTTTGGTCTTTGCATGAAAGACCGCATTCCATGCTAGTTGAATAGCACTCATGGAATCAATATGCAATGTCGGTACACCTGAATGGATTCCCAAATCTCCCACTAGCCAATCAAGCCATATAGCCTCCTTGTAACCCTCTGTAGATGCAACATACTCGGCCTCTGTGGTAGACAAAGCAACACACTTCTATGCACGAGACATCTATGACACTGCACCACCTACAAAGGTGAACACATAACCAGAAGTGGATCTCCTGCTATCCATATGCCCTACATAGTCTGAATCTATGTACCCAAGTACAAGTATCTCTCCTATGCCAAAGTAGATGCAAATCTCCTTGGTACCCTTCATCTACCTCATGATGCACTTAGTTGCCTCCCAATGCCTCTTTCGTAGAGTATCCATATACCGGTTAACAACTCCCACTACAAATGCAATGTCCATCTTGGTAGCTATCATAGCATACATAAGACTCCCAACCGTTGATGCATAAGGAACCTTGGCCATCATGGCCCTCCCCTCATCTGATTTGGGACTATCTGCTTGATTCAGTTTCACATATGAAGGCAATGGAGTACTTACTGCCTTCCCCCCCTCCATATTGAAATGCTACAACACTTTTGTAACATACTCCTTCTGTGAACACCAAAGAAGTGTCCTACGCCGGTCATGCATGATGCACATACCAAGTATATGACCTGTAGGTCCCAAATCCTTCATGTTTAAGGCCTCATGCAACTTGGCCTTCAATGCATCTGGCTCATAAGTGTTCTTGCTAGCCAATAGCATATCATCCACATAAAGTGCAAGAGTATCAAGGTATTATCCTTTGCCCTTTTAGTGTAGAGTTAGTGATCAGTATCACTCCTTCTAAAACCCTGGGACCGAATGAAAGCATCAAACATTTGATACCATTCTCTAGGTGCTTGCTTAAGGCCATAGAGACTTTTTTTTAGCTTGCAAACCAAATGCGCTTTGCCCTTTTCTTCAAAGCCTTTCAGTTGTACCACGTATGTTTCCTCATGCAGATCCCCATGCAAGAAAGTTGTCTTGACATCCATCTGCATAAGCTCCATATCCTCTGCTGCCACAAGTCTAAGTACGCATTTAAGTGTGGTCATCTTCACAACCAGAGAGAAGATTTCATCAAATTCTACACCCTTCTCTTGCTTGAATCCTTTAGCAATCAAACATGCATTATACTTAGGCACATCATCACCTGTGACCTTCATCTTGTAGACCCATTTACATGGCAAGCTTTCTTTCCATGTGGCAAAGAAACCAAGTCCCAAGTCTTAATTTTCATGAGTGAATTCATATCTGATTGCATAGCATACTCCCACTTGCACTAATCCTCGCGCATCATAGCCTCCCTATAGCAAGAAGGCTCCCCACAATCAGTAAGCATCACATAGTCTTGTCCTTGGAACAAATCTCTCTGGTGGTCTAGACAATCTAAGGACAATGCAACGCAGTGACTAGATAACACAATGACATACAGATTATTGCTTTAAGGCTAACTCAACAACTCGCTACTCTAAGGCCAAACAAAAACTGGTTGTATTAGCCTGGTAGGACCAAGACATGTGCCTGAGGTTTGGTAGAGTGTTAAAATTTGAACTTGAACCAGAGGTCAATGTTGCTAATAATATTCTACTTGGCCCAACAAACACCTTAGTGTTGATTCCTTCTGAAATCTCAACTCTAAGTTCATACTTAATGCATGATCTCGGACACACAGACACCTCGAGCTCGGAGGATGCAATGAGCTTCAATGCAAAAGTGGGTGAAAACCCGATCTCAGAGCCTCCATGGCTCCTAAAAATGAATTTGGACACTGAAAAGCCCAAAATTAATGAAATGTGTGTTGCCTCTATGAAGGCCATGTGCCTCTAACTTCCTTTGTCATGAAGCACCGCTCCCTTGTCATCTAGTGCCATGGCACTTGACTTCTTCACCTGCCACTTGGTATGCATGGCCTTAGTGACCTTGACACGTGATGCATGTTTGCTCCTCATGATCCATCTTTGTTTTAATGGACTAAGCATGTGGTACACGGACTTCACGAGAACATTCAAGCTACTCACTCCTTGCTTCTTCGGACCCATCTTTGTTTTGATGGATTAAGCATGTGGTACACTGAGTTCATAGAAAGATTCAAGCTACTCCATTCATCTATGAGTCCTTCAATTGTTTTCCCCCCTACTTGAGCGCTCTCCTTGTCCTCCTCATCCTGACTTCATGGGAACATTCAAGCTACTCACTCTTTGCTCCTTATGACCCATCTTTGTTTTGATGGATTGGTACACTGAGTTCATAGAAAGATTCAAGCTACTCCCTTCATCTATGAGTCCTTCAATTGTTTTCCCCCCTACTTGAGAGCTCTCCTTGTCCTCCTCATCCTTCAGTCTATGAGGTAGCAAAAGTTGAAACCCCAAAATGTCCATTCTAAGGTTCAACTTATGCCCCACCATTGTTTTGATCCACATCATCATGGCTCTGATTATTAGCCCCATTTTGTGGAAGAATTTATTTGTGCTTCCTTGCCAGTGTGGGGTGGGAGGTTCATTGCATGCTCAAATTAAGTCAAAAATCTTCTAGGCCTTAGGCAATAGAGATATATCTCTTGTTGGATGAGCCAAAAGCCTAGAGTTTGGCCTTGTGGTCCTTGTCTTCTTGCTCGGTTGTTTCTTGGCCTCTTCCTCAAATTTCCTTCTTGTGACCTCATCTTGAGCTCCAACTAGGATTGTTGCTAGCTCTTTGGCAGCATGATTGTTGTTTGTGGGGTTGCTCCTTGACATGGGTGATAGGTAAGTGGTGGTCACCTTCTAGTTTGGGTCATCCACTATCTATCCTTAGCCACTTGGTAGATTTGATTGTTGGCTCTTGTCTCTTTTCCCTTCTTATCCGTTGGGGTCTTCATCGTAGCAACTTGGTTTTATTTGGTATTCTGCTCTTTGTTAGTAGCACCTCCTCAACTACCCTTCGCATCGGCCTTTAGGATTTTTTGAATCTTGCCCTCCTATTATTTTTCACTTGGTAGCTTTGTGAGAGGGGGCATTTTCTTGGATGATCCAAGAATTGTTGATGGCAATGGGTCCATTGCTCCTATGCCACCTTTTCCTTCATTGTGTCATCCATCCTCATGCCTACTTCACGTATGATTGATCAGATAACATTGTTTTTTATGCCAACCCTTATAGCAAGCTTGAATAGTTGTAACTATCTTATTTAATTGCATTATCCTCCATGCAACTTGTACCTTCTTTCACATCAAAGTTTAGCATAGCCTCAATAGCTTCCTACTTGCATGCCAACAATGAGTCTAACTTTTGGCCCTTCATGACTTTATGCGGATCTTCCATGACTTATATCTTTACAACAACTTTGGAGCTGTCGTGTGCTTCTTGTGTGGATGAGCTCTAGTGCTAGGACTCGTAGTTTTCTTTTTTGGCTTGATAGGTGATTGCTTGTACACATATGCATAGGGATAAGCATATGCTAGAGTGAGTGGAGTGCTTTTGTATTGTGAAGACATGGTAGTGGCAAATGTAAGCATGTGGCGGGGTAGCAAACTAGGGAGCAATGGCGATAGATCTATCTCTCTCTCTCTCTCGCACTCTATCTCTCTCTCTCTCTCTCTCTCGCTATCTCTCTCTCGTGCTGCCTCTCAGTTCTCTCTCGTTACACCTCTTTCCCCTTAGTCTCTCTCTCTCTGTCTCTCTGCCTCAACATTGCACTCTCTCCCCTCCCTCTCTCTCTCTCTCTCTCTCTCTCTCTCTCTCTCTCTCTCTCTCTCTCCCTTCCCTCTCTCTTTGTGTCTCTCTCTTTCTCTGTCTCTCTCTCTCTCTCTCTCATTTTGTCTCTCTCTCTCTCTCTCTGTCCCTCTATCTTTCTTCATCTCAATTAGGCTCATCACGTTCAAATGCCTGTGAAATTTTTGATACAATTGGAGATGGGATTCATTAGATAGACGCCTCTGCTGGCGGATTTCATCTCCATGCCGAGAAGCAGTCATCCATTGTTGCTAAACTTGTGACTTTGCATATCTTTCACCCTGCGCAATGCAGTTTCTCTTGAGGGTCCGCTAATCTCTTGAGGGTTGAGAGCTCCATTGACAATATGCACATTTCGACTCCCAGAACTACTTAGGCTTGCAGTAACGAGGATCAACAACAAGCAACCTCCTACCATACCTCACAAGGATGTGTAGGAACCCTAGGACCCACCCCCTTTGGGAGTACGTCCCTTCACATCCATACTGGTTGCACCGATGAATGTAGGCCTTGGCACATTTGTTCCTATGCCGGTACTAGCAACTACTTGGATACCACCACCTGGGCCAGGCTTAAGGCCAGCCTTGTGCCCCATCAAGCCCACAGTAACACCACCTCCGCTAGCCGCTCAAATGGTGTAAACTGATGAGGCAATGCGTATCTTGGTGAATGCCCTAGGAAGGGGGGCCACACCACATCCACCCGCCCGAGTGTTTCCTGCAGGGATTGCAAATCCCTCGAGGAGCCAACCCATAGCCATCTCCAAGCTAATGACCAAATTCCTTGGAGAAGGAGACGACGAGATGGAAGAATGAGTAAGGATGAGGATAAGTGAATGGTAATGAGAGCAGACTCCAAGGTGAGATGGAAGAAGAGTTTGAGAGTAAGGTTGCGGGTGAGATGGAAGAAGGAGTAAAGCTGAGGATAGGAGAATGGTAATCAGAGAAAAACTTCGAGGCGAGATAGATGATGAACGACAAGAGAGGAATTTAAGGGAGTGCAGACTCATAATGTGAGATGAAAGATTTAGATAAAGTTATTAAAGTGAAATATTACGAATAAAATGAGTTGAAGATTTGAAATAAAATAAGAGGCTGAGATGTCACTATGATGACAGGAACGCTCTACTAGATTGTGTGAAGTAACAGATGCAAGACCATAATGTGAGACATGTGAGATGATAGATTTTGAATACATTGAAATCTATAAAATAAAGTGATCGAATACAAGAAGGATATAATTATTAGATTCTTATCACGAGATATTTATTGTATATAATCAATTAGACTTCGAATAAAGGGAAACAAATTAAATAAATTGAGAGAGGATGAGTTGTCAATGATGGTAGGAGAACACTCTACTAGATGGTGTGAGGTAACAAGTGCAAGACCATAATGTAAGATGACAGATTTTGAATAAAGTGAAATCTATGAAATAAAGTGATTGAATATAATAAATTGGACTGAAATATGCTTTTATTTCCATCATCACACATTTAATATGTATCCATGATAAATGCCCCTTATGTATCCATGAGAAAATGCCCTTTATCTATTGACACATTTAATATAATCAACCAAAATAACATTATGAGCCAATGAAAAAAAGCAACAAACACAAGATTTGCACTTGTACCATGTACATGCATCACTTGGCAATAAAGTTTTGTCTACTTTAGAATAAACTTATCTACATGCTTCACAATGAAGTCGACAATGATGCTTGATGTGGACTCCTTTGTGATGCTTTGGGAGTAGACTCTTCCTCTAGAGACTTCGATGCTTTTGGCATATATGGACTCCTTCTCCGAGCATAGAATTTGTCTATTTCTAAGCGTGGACTCAGTTGTGATGCTTTGGACATAGAGTCCTTTGGAGGCTGTGATTCTCCGAGCATATATTGAATCTCTACTTTTGAGCATGGACTCGGTCATGATGCTTTGGGCATAGACTCCTCTAGAGGCTATGATGCTTGCAGCATAGACTGAATCTCTACTTCTACTTGTGGAGTCTGTTGTGATGATTTGGGTGTAGACTCCTCTAAAGGTTGTGATGCTTTGGGTGTAGACTCCTCAAAAGGCTGTGATGCTTTGGGCATAGATTGAATCCCTACATTTGCTTATAGACTCTGTTGTGATGCTTTGGGTGTAGACTCTTTGAGCATAGATGGAATCTCTACTTCTACTCATGGACTCGATTGTGATGCTTCGAGAGTAGACTCCTTAAAGTTTGTGATGCTTTAGGAGTATATTGAATCTCTACTTCCTCTTGAGCCTTTGATGTAGATTTGGGTGTCTAATTTACTTTAATTGGAGATTGAGCAATTACGTATCAAATGGTATGAGCCACAAATGTAATAATTCTACATCAAAATATGTTGACATTGACGATTGCGAGCCCTTCACATCAAACATTTCATTGAGGAGCAACTTGCAGTTGTAGCACCCATAGGTGTGTGCATCAGTTTGATCTACAACCTCGCATCTTTGTAAGTCCATTGCTTCTTGCAAGTCACCATTGTACTTTGTGACTTGTCCAATTGCACTTATTAACTTTGATGTAGACTTGTCCATCATAACATACAACGGAATGAATAAATGCATTGCACAAGAGAGCTACCATGAAAGTTATAAGGCATTAAGACACTAATGCATTGCCACCATGATGTCTTGCCATTGAATTGGTAAAATAACATTTCTTTGCATGAAGATTTAGAGTCACTAAACTCCAAATGTTTCCTACATAACCAATTAAGAATATTTATTATTTGACTATGTCTTACCTCTGGCAAAAGTAAATATAAGGTTGTGGTGTCACTTATTCCTCATAATATGGCCTAATGATAACTCATACATCGTCCATATTGAGAGATTGTATCCAAGTACAAACATCTCCTATGGACTTTTTCCCCAGGGGGTCCACTAGGGTTTATCGTATGGTACCACATGAGTGTAAGGGAGGGGGGTTATATAAGGGAAGGAAGGTACATTTTATAAGGTAAGGTCTCGTAAATAGTGGTAGATAAGGGGAATCTTCATATATTTATTACACACAGGTAACGTCTCCTTCTTACTACTAGTGAATCCCTCGTGTCTTTTTCTTATTATTGAGCCAAGTACAAAGCAAGGAATCTATGATATATACACACTTCCCAAAAACTATAGGATACCAAGATATAATTATACTCCACCAAACAATAAACGAACATTAGCTCATTAGATTTAATTAAAATATAAATACTAATCCAAGATAAAGTTTGTATCAAACCTAAGGGTGGCCATCATAACTTTATCATTAACCTCTTTCTCACTATGTCTTAGGATTTGAATCTTTCCTTCACCAAATGATAACTATTGAGATTTTTGTCCAATGAGAACTTGAACATCAAACTTGCTTCCCATGTCTTGTAGCTTAGACAAATTCTTAGAATTCTTCAATGTGAGTTGCACCAACCTCATATGCTCCGAGTTCCTATATAAGCCAAGTAGTTGACTCTCCATGTTAGGAAAGTCTTTCAGTGATCCTCTTATTGTCTCAAATATTTCCTTTTGAGCTTTCCCAGCAATCACCATATTGATCAAAGTTGAAGGCAAGATTGTGGCTCTCCCTGCTACTGTGGCGCTGACTTTAGATCCACATGCAATCATTCCTCTGCCATCTAAAAAAATACAAAATCTTGTGAGATAGATAGGCTATAGTTAAATATAATGCTTGTAAAAGAAAAGTATTTGTCATATCGAGATATACATCTGTGTTTTCTTTTCGTAATCTTGTGAGCCATGCAGATTATCCATGTCATCATCTACGATCATATCTACATCATTACATGCATCCTCTTTGTCATTATCTACATACTCTTTATCTTGGGAGCCATCAAGATGATCCATGTCATCATTTCCAATCCTCTTATGTTCCAGGTCTCTTTCTTGTAGATCAGCTTGCAAGTGAAAGTGTGCCATGCAAGCCTTTCTGTCAATAATCATTGGTGGAATATCCTTTTTTGACAAGATCTTCAAAAAGATATCCCATCTGCAATAAGGTGACCTCCCAATTAAGCGGTTGCAAGTATTCCAACATAGTAAACAAAAGACTTCCACTTTTTACTAGACAGTCTTAGATTTGGGAGTGCTTTAGATGATGAGAGGACTTGTAGATTTCTTGCTCTTCTGGCATGAGATGCAAACTCTTGGAAGTCTCGCTTATGTTACCTTGTATGGACTCTGTATGCATAACATGAATGATTCAACGATTAGATCTTTACTTGCATTATCTCTTGCTTCTCTTTGTTGCATACACACCATTGTAGATCTTGAAATTAGAGCATTAACTTTCTCCAAAGTGCTATGCATCTCTTCCTTGTTTTTTTAATTAATAAAAATGACAATATTGCAAAGTCCAACTCTACTAATGGTCGCATATAGTATTCTATCGATGAATTAGCGAATATCATTAGAAGAAACCTCACCGATGAAGAATACTAGGGGCTTATCCCAACTTGATTCATCAAGAAGAAAGTCCTCATATAAAACTCCCCTATACGCTACAACCTTTCCACATTTTGAATTGATGTTCGCATTGAATTGAAAGCCGTGGTTGACATAACTTGATATTATCATTTGGTGCTCATTCACTAGCTTCTCAACATATGCAATCACCTGTTGTGGGATTTAGGCTCTCATGAATGAGGTAACAACTTCGGACCCATCTTCTTGGTTCTTCATCCACTTATGTGCCCATGCCTTTTCCTTAGCTGTGGATAAAGCGGCTATATGCTACACAATACTAGGGCCAATATTGCAACAGGGATATCTTTTTCTATGAGAAGACATCTAATCACACTATCCACTGCATCACATTTCACATGTACGTTGATGCACTCCTCCATGTAATGATATTTGTCCTTCTTGCCAAAAATTCATTCTTTCTTGAGGAGTTTCTCTACTACCATGGTTACATAGGTGACTGGCAAATATTTTACGGGCCTCCACATTCTTGCTGTCACCTCTTTTTTCTCAACGTTTAACTTTTGTGATGGAAACAAAGGACCTTCATAGGTAATGTCACCCTTCTCATATGCATGGCAGACTACTGCAACTTGCTCAAATAGCTCATCGGGCCAAAAACTTATACTTGTTTACCTTGAAGCTTGTGAGAGATTCTTCCCGTTCTTGATTTCCCCTTGGTACAACTGCACTTACACGTATAAAAATTCACCAATGTGTTTGCATATAATTCTTTTCAAATGTGTTACTAGAGAACCAAGTGTCGCCCATAGACACCTCGTTTTCATTAGGATTTCCAATGTCGAGGTTATCGTATGCTTTGCAAAAATATCATGATTTAGTCTTTCAAACTCAATCGAATATTTTGTTACATATAAAAATGGAAGGGAAAAACCTTTGAAATTTGACTTGGAGTCAGTCTTTTGGAGTCCCTTGCCTGTCTAGCGAGTTCATTGCAAGCATAAGCATAATGCTGACCATCAATCAGCTCAAATTTAAAATGCAAAAAAAAAAAAATTGCCTCTTTCAAAATTGTCTCGAAATTTGCCTCTTCCCCCTAGGGTTCATGCGGAATTGGTCGAACGTATTGTGTGAAGGATTGGGTGAATGTCTCCTCAAAATGCGTAGGTCCTTCTAACTTAATTCTATTATCACGGCTGCCTATATTTGGACAAAACATCATTGGATGCATGACTACATTGGAGACCATGGGTTTCTTACCATCCACCAAAGCCCTGTATATCTACATAGCGTAAGATATATCAAGATTCCTGTCGTTGGTAAAAATGCTTGCTGACTCCACATCTCGAGCATTCACAGCATAGGGCTTTTGTCCCCATACATATCCCACATCATCTTCTGTGATTGTCTCATTAAGATGTAGATTGAGCTTCTTTATTGAGATGAGATCATCTTTATCTTCCTCAACCTCTTGATCTGACTCTTCTTCCTCTTTCTCTTCTCTGTCCTATTCCTCTTTCACATACGGAGGAACATTGTCTTTTTTCAGAGATAGCCTTTGGAACTATGGCCCTTGCAATACTAATATTTTGCATTTTGCATCAATTCTCATGCCCTTAATTGAACAATACAATGATGATAGGATTGTCATGTATGCCTTGAAGAATATGTCCCATATGAGTGCAAAGAATACACTTGGATTCTTCACCTTTACTATTCTTGCCAACATGACCATGGATTGCTTTGGATTGAGAACTTGCCAATTTATGGTGAAGTGACAGACTTAGAAATAGAAGACTTTGGTGACATATATACTACAATAAACATTTCTAAATTTGGCTTGCCCAACAAAGACATTCAAATACACAAACACAAGATAACTTGTCAAAAAAGGAAAAAAGCTTTTGCTTTCACTTCCCACCCCCTCCTATGAGAATGACTAAAATTTTTCTTCCCCTTGAAGAATCTCCAATCATAAGTACATGCAAAAACACAAGATCATTCCACACACACAAGTTAGACATTCACTCATGCAACAACATCCTTGCTACAACTATCATGTCCCCCCAATCAACTCATGAGCATCATCCTTCTTTATTGATATACTCCAACACTCCATAAAAGGAAATTAAAACATTGAAATAATGAAGGCAGTGCTATCGAGCACATCATATGCTCTCTTTTTTTGGCCGTGCAAGGGTCCTATGGGGTTGTCGAGCTATTGTTTGTTAAGTAGAGCCATTGTTTGGGGATTTGTTTGTTTGGTCAAGTTGACCGTGTCTTAGCATGGTTGAAGTTAGGTTTAGGGATAGTTTATTGGTCTAAAAGGTGGGTTAGCATGGCACTCTTCTCTCCTATTCTTTAAGCTCCTGTCTCTCTCTGCTGCTCTCGTCTCTGTTCTTTTCATCATGGCGGCCATCGTGTTTCTTTGTGATGGTGTTGATTGCGGTTCGGTCGTTTTTTATGGTGGCCATGCCGGTTCTTTGATCGTTGTTGGCCTACGTATTCTCTATTCTGACATGTTGTTAGTGCAGATTTGCATTTTAGATGTGGGCCTTTCTTCCACTGGTGAATCCAAAGTAGCTATCATAATTGCAATTGATTTTGGGCTTGTTTGTTTCTTTTCTTGTAGGTATGCGAGGAGCTGTAGCTGTGTGGTGAAGTAGAGATGAGTGCATCCTCAAAAAACATTCTTGATTAGTGTAGTATTGTAGAGACCCCACATCTGATGAGCATTGTATGCTTTGTCAGATGATTAAGGAGACTATTCTGTCAATAAATGGGGGCTTATCGATTTGATCAGCTCATAGCTATACTGAATTGATATAGGTTAGTATATGCTTCTTGTGTGTGCATCCTACTCTCATTTCAATAATGCATGCGTGTCTATTTAAGCGTGCCTTCTTGTGAAACGTACACAGTTTCTCATTCTTTGCTTATGAGTCTTGGTGGTTGTGTTTCTTTCGCTTTGGATGTGGAGATTGCTGATTGTTATGAAGGTGTGTTCCTCTTCTAACTATTGCATGAGAGAAGTTTTCTTCTTGCTTATTTTGAGGTCACAGATCTGTTTGGTTTGGTCTGTTTGTGTTGTTCTACTTTTGGATCTAGTTTTGAGGGCAGAGATCTATTGTCCTATTCATTTCGCAGTCTAAAATGAGGGCATCGTACTCTGTCACATTATTTATAGTGAACACAGTCTTTGTTTTAGTGTGTTCATTTCATGGGGATCTTGGATTGTTGTTGTAGAGTGGCTTTGCTATCTCGTTTTTGTTTGTCTTGAGTTGCGTGTGCATATGAGGTTGTGTCTGTGTAGCTCGTCTGCTACATGGTGATCCTGAGAAAGTAGGACACTGCAATGTGAAGTGAACTATGCGTTGACCCAATGTGTAACATTTTCCTTCTTTGCTTTTACTTTGTTTGGTTTACTATAAAGTATAGTCCAATTTTTGCTTGTCTTAATAGGTATATTAGGAGCCCCCAGCATTCCACATTGATTATTATTGAAAATTTTGAGAGTTGTATATGACAAGAACTTATTGATGGCCAAAATTACAAAGAGTATCTTTGTTCCAAGTTGTTATTCATTTTGTTAAAAATGTTTATTATTTGAAAACTGCAATATACAAAATATTTGTTCCAAGTTGTTATTCATTTTATAATTTTTAGTTATTAATAACCTATAATATACATAATGTTTTGTATGCCATCTATTACATAGAACATAGAAAATGACATTGTGAACTATTTATTTGTTTATACTTTGAACGAAAGCATGATAACATTAAGAATGCATTAGTTTTATTTTTTATTTTGTTGTTTCCATTGTAGCAGAGATATAAAGCATCTTGCAAATTAGAGTAATAAATTAAAAAACTTACATTGGTGATGCGATTCAGAAGTATGTTTCTTGCTGCTAATTTTTTAAGAAATCTTTCAATAAAGGAAGCAAATATGTTATATTTTTTAGCTTTTAAGATGTAAGTTGCAGTATATATAAAATTAGTACATGCTTTCAATGAACAACCCTTTACTAAAAGAATTACATCATTGAGAAAATTGGATTTGTATTATAATGTGTACTGTCACATAAACTGATAACTTTTTTTATTGTAGTAAATAATTCTATTCAAATAGTTTGCAACAGATGGATTGTCTCTTTTAGATAAATAAATATAATTGATAAAACTATTTAATTTTAGTTTATTCAATTTAGTAATAGTCCTATCTAAGTAGTTTGGTAATCTGTCTATTTCTTAGCAGCCACTAAACATGTATATTGACATTGAAACTTTTCATTAAAACACTATTGCAGATGAAGTGAGAACTATTTCATAGAAACGAGAACTAAATAGAATATTCTTTTTTATACCGTTAAAAATTGCCATTTTTTACTCATTTATAAAAAAATGGTTTCCTATTATACGTCCCAAAAAAAAAAAAACACTAGCAAAATGGAATTCTTGACTTAACTAGATTTGCATGAATACATTAAATTGAGTACATTCTCCATTAAACTGATGTACACACGAGGAAGAAAGTTAGCTTGATTGCAATATTATCATATCAAAATAAAAGAAAAATCTACCCATCATATTGTCCGCATATTTTTGTCTCCTCATCAAGCACGTATTTTGTAATTCCTGGATGATGATGCTAGCATATATTGCATCCTCATCTATTTGTGGAAATTTAAATTTGATCTCCATCTTGGTATCTATAAGTCACGAGGAAAGTTGATGCTATTATGACTCATAGCTCATGATAGAAGTTGATGATGTTATCAAGTTATGTCATAAGTTGAAACAAAATAGCAATTAGCCATAATATGATTTGAACTTGGGCAATTAGAGTTATATCTATGCTAGGATTATTGCTTGGTGCTAGTAGGGTATATGTGTTGATTAGATGGAATTTATTTCTATAAGGAATTTTGTAGTAAATAATCACCCCCTTACATTGCACCTAATTTTGGAGGGAATTCAGATCCAAGGTTGAACAAAGTGCCAAAAAATAATTGTAGAGCCACTGCTACTCTAAATTTTGAGCCATAAAGCTCCCAAAACAAAATTCTGGTTCAAAAGTTATAGCCGTTTTACTATTTCTGTCATTATTATGACAAAATTTGATGATGTTATAGATTTCTATCATAACTTATGAGATATCGTCGATTTTTGTCATAACTTATGAAAAAACTCCATGCTATTATCGAGTTTTATCACAATCGTGCCAAAATTTGATGATATCATCGACTTTCATCATAACCTTTGCTACAACTCGATGCCGTCATCAAATTTAGGGTTAACTTTATGACATGGCTCGATGATATCATCAAATCATGTCATAATTTGTGATTTTTTAACGGTTTAGGGTACTTTTGGGGTGAAAAGTGACATGCAAGTCCACATTCAATTTTAGCTTTTTTGCAAGTTTTTCTCTAATCGCCTCTCTTTTTCGCAAAGTTTTTCCCTAGTCGCCTCTCTTAGAGAGTTGCCTACAATATTCCAAGCGTGATCTTTTACCTTAGCCACATAGAAATTGCATATGATATTCCAAGCTGCTCTTAGAAAGTCGCCCTAATATTCCAAGCCTAATTTTTTATCTCAGCCACATAAAAGTTGTAGTTAATAATGATCGGGTGCAAGCATCATCATCACAAACTCAACCTTCCCTTCATTATGAGGCTAGTGAATTTGTTGAGCTAGAGCATGAAGCTATTCAGGAAACTAGAATAGGTTCAACTATTGTACAAGAAGGAGAGATTGCTACCACTATTGATAAGATAGGCATATATTATGTTGATTTTTAGTTAGACATTTGGTTTTTCATATAAATTTTAACATATGGACATATTTTAAGATATTTAAATAATGTGGTTTTCTATTTGTCATATGGGTTTCCCATTTGATACATATTTCACATGTACTTCATTTGGTTTCTTGGTTATGATATAAATAATAATATCTTTCATGCTCATTTGGTTTGAATTACATTTCTATACCATGAGTGATGATCAAATCTTAGTGTGACTTTGTGAATGTAAAATATTTCTTTCAACCTTTAAAATAAAATCCATAATCTAGCGTGTGTTTTGAAGATGATTTTCATGTGTAGTCAAGTTTGAAAGCCTAAGTGTATGTATCTAGTTCATCTTTAAAAGTTGCATTGCATAAATTTGTGCCCTTTTGTAGAATCAATTGTTTTTGGAGATGGACCTATGAGAAAATCAAATACTTTTAAAAAGTGGCCAATAGTCCTAGGATTTTGAACATAATCTTTTTTCAAAAAGCCATGCAATGTTCTCACTTCATCTGTAATAGTGTTTTAAGAAATCATGTTCTATTGTCTCTATCTCTCAGTAGAGCAGAATTTATTGGTATTGTGATTGAAACTCTAGAGACAAAAATAAATGTTTGAAACAGATGATCAATGGTGATGCCTCCCTTCTATCTTCTCCTCCCCTATAGTCCAAAACAAAAGTCCTGTGAAAAGAGCTTTATTTGATTCGCCTAATTCTCTTGAAAAGAAGCCAAAGATTGTTTCTATGAAGGAGGAAAATCCATCGCCCTTCCCATCTGTGGATATTGTCCCTTTCCCTGCCTTGTATGAAGTAGAGAATTGGGTGGAAGAAGAAAACAATGGACCTGTTGTGAATGCTATCGTAGTTCCTGACATTGACTTGACTATGAAGAATGCCATTTTTTATGGAAAGATTCTTAATAAATATGGTACTTTCATGCTATCAAATGTCAATTATCCCAAGTGCCTAAAGGTGGACCTTGCTGATAGGAAAGGTATAGGGTGTATAACTCTACACATATAGGAACTCTATTACACTGATTTCATTAGATTTCTCAATGTTGGGGATTGCATCCGTGTGACCAACTTCTCAGTATGCATAAAGAATCCTAGGAATGATGGAGGCACTACTGAATACATCATTGCCTTCGACCCCTCTACTCGTATTGAACGTATACCGCCTTTCAGTGTTGTGCTCAAAATATATCCAGAGCAAACAATCTCATAATACAAGGAGAAATGCAAAAATCTAATTAACAAAGGTGAAGGCAATCAACTATCGTTAGCCACATTAGCTATCACAATCATCAAGCTTGGTGCATCGTACAAGCAACATGATGAGCTCATAGTGGGAGACGGGGAATAAAGATCTTATCATAGTAAGCACTTTCTCTTTCATGTCATGATTGAAAACATTTGACTAATGCACCTAGCATGATGAATGAATTATTGATTGTGTTGAATTCTATAACCATACTTGCTGCTTACTTTCTGGACCAATAGGCGTGCAGACTACATCAAAGTGGCAAAGAGTTTTAAGGTTTTTGGTGAAACACAATTTGTTCTTCACAATGTTGGTTGCAAGAAGAACACACAACCCATTGCGTTAAACATGCTGGACATTACTATCCTTGCACTAATAAAAGATCCAAATCTGACAATTTTTCTTCAGAGAGTATTCAGCATGCACATACAACATATTGGCTATGGAATCAGGTCCCAACTTAAATTAGTTACTACAACATAGTGTTTCCAAATTGCAATTTCTTTGCCAATACTTAATTTACTAACTAATTTGGTTTTCATACAGGTTCTTGAAACACTATCTGTGACAGGTGTCAATGTTGCTTTGTAAGAGTCTGCATGCTCTCTTTGTAAAGAGAACAAAATCTCAAGGGAATGTGAAAAAGTGATTTGCTTGGCATGTAACAAAATAACTTCACCTATAAAAAACCCGAGAATCAAGGCTCTTGTAAGAAGCATAAAGGGAGCTACAGTTGAAGTTCTCTTGAAAGATAACATTGTGGACAAGGTATTGTAGCTGCCTCGTCCCTTTGTGGATCTCCTTCAAGACAACCCGCACTTGCTCAAGTCTTATCTTTTCAACTAGAAATTTGAAGGCCGCTTCTTAATCAATATGTTTGGAATGGTGACTGCATATATTGCACCAAAGGTGGAAGAAGCCCAAGAGGCAATGTAATGAGAAGTTTTATAGCTTCATGGACCATTGTATTCAAACTTCATATGCAATGAATTGATTGTGTTGGTTCTCAAAAGTTATTCTCACCTTCTTCATTCTTGCCAATAAACAAACCTTGGTAATTGAGACGTTAATAGATTGCAATTTCTTCTTACTCTTTTAAGTTCATATAAATCTTGTAAATGTACTCCACAACAAATCAACAAACTTAATGCCTTCTTCATTCCTTGCATTTAAACTTTACGTTCAATATACAATTTGTGACTGAGAAGTTATATAGCTTCATGGACCATTGTATTCAAACTTAATATGCAATGAATTGATTGTGTTGGTTCTCAAAAGTTATTCTCACTTTCTTCATTCTTGCCAATAAACAAACTTTGGTAATTGAGACGTTAATAGATTGCAATTTCTTCTTACTCTTTTAGGTTCATATAAATCTTGTAAATGTACTCCACAACAAATCAACAAACTTAACACCTTCTTCATTCCTTGTATTAAAACTTTCATAAAATTTATCTTGAGCTCATAGGTGCAAAAGCATATCTTCTTCACTTGCAAAAAGAAGATTTCATCTTCCCGCTGTATGACATCTTCTTAAGGTCTACCTTAATAGAGACATTTGCTTTTAAAATAGAATTGTTTCACGAAAATGATGATATTGGCCACCGATTCTTTGAGAATGTTAATCTAGTAAGCAAGAAAAGAATAATACAAATTGCAATACATCATCCACACATGAACATATTTCCTTGCACAATACATCATCCACACATGAACATTTTTCCTTGCACAATAGGTAGTAACTTTGATAGAAGGAAAATATGGAGTAATGAAATCGAAGAAATCTTGAAAAGTATTTTGTTAGAAGAGAAGAAGAGCTCAATCAAGGAAATGATGATCACAATGAAAACTATTTACCCTACAACAAATATATCTTATACTTCCATGAGAAGAAAAGTTACCCAATTAAAAAAGACTTTGATTGAAACACAAAATCATGACGCTAATCAAGTCCTCCAAGAAAACACCCAAATTAGTGTTGAATCCCCTTTGGCCTTGCATCAAAAAAGATAACGAGGCTGTTCCATCACTATTGATGAAAATATCAATGAGTCTATTTACATCCTATGTTTCAACACTGTTCAAAACACGTTCAAAAATATTTGAAAGGTATAAAGGACACGCCAACAAAAGAATGCTTCTCGTGTGAAAGAATGGTTTTTAGGAAGAATAGCATTTACCTTTCCAAAGCATATTTCGATTGGATTTGTAATAAAAAAAGTAATGTTAATACTCTCTTCAAGGAGGAAGAATATATAATAAGCCTTGATTGCAATATCTCAATAAAGCATAAATCTATTCCAAAGTATTTTGTTCCAATATTGAACACATATCAATCTAAACCAGCAATTAGCGATAGTCAAGCAGCTAAATGACATTGAGAAATGACTAGTAGCTCCAAGGATCACATTCACCCAAATAAAAGAATTATGTTTCAATGGACAACTAGGAGCCTTTGGGAGTATTATAAATGTGGTAGCTGCTGATACCAACAAAATGCAATGCGTTCTTCCACAATGTTTAGAGGACAAAGCATCAATAACTGTAGGGATTAAGAAGAGACTGGAATACAAAACCACTTACGCAATAGGGAATGTTTGACCCAAAACTCTAATGAGGGCTCTTAATGTACTAATATATAAACCTTTGAATATTGAAAATAATGTCACTATCAACCATGAGTAGTATAAACATATATTGAGCCTGCAAGAGGTTGACTCCAACATAAACTCAATAGAAGGTACAAACTAATGAAGAGAATGACAAAAATGCCAATACTGACACTGACACATTGGTTCACAATATCATTAGTGCCGAACAGATTATTGACTTATGAAACAAAAGTGATGTATGTTGTTTTGGAGAGAATCAAATGCCTTTGGGCCTTTTCCAGGATAAGTATAGCGAAGAAGTAAATTTTCCAACGCTATTCTTTGGATTTCCTAGACAAGTTCACAATGAGAAACTATCGTATTTAGACATTGTGAAATGGGAAATCATGCAAAAATCTTTGAAATTCTTGCACAACATTCCAAACTTGTTTTTCAAATCAATCAAGATTCTCATACATCAAGTTATGCAATCTATATGGGTACGATTAAGGAAAGGCATGTTGCAAAACAAAGTGTTGTATGCTAAAGACATGATGAACAATACAAACATAGAAAACATTCTATAATCTAGAATAGGATATGAGGACTTTGAAAGCTTGCGCACTTCCCCTGACTACAAGGAAAAACTAAGCAAAGACGCATTTGCAATGATGAGGCAATTGGGGCCACCTACATTCTCGTGTGTGGAAAGACTATGGAATCCTCTAGTGAATGCTCTCCAAATAAGATACAATTCCAATAGATACAATGATGCACAAGTACCGACAAATAGGGAGATCAGCTAGATGGTGTGAAAAAACCCTACATTCTGTGCTAGGTACTATGTTCACAAGCTACAACTAATGCTCTCACTTATCCTTAAAGATTCCACAATATTAGGAAATGTTGTTGATTACTTCTCCGTAATTGAATTCCAAAGTAGAGGAAGCCAACATGAACATGGAATTCTGTGGGTGAAGAACACACTAACATACAATTCTAATAATAACAACGAAGAATTAATAAATTTCATAAATGAACACCACATGTGATAATAAATTTTTGAATGACAACATAAAAGAAATTCAAATACATCAACATGTAGCAACATGCATGAAGAAAGGAAAAAAGAATTGTAGATTTAACTATCCAAAACCACCCTTGAATGAGACAATGATCCTCATGCCTATGGTTGATACAAATAGAGGCAAAAATCAACACCTATACAAAAAAAATACAAGATGAAATTTTGAAATTGAAACCAAACACAACAACTTCGGTTGGAGCACTTGGACATAGACTTGCATACATATATTCTTTCTCTACAATCAAACATTACAAAAGACTTTGTTTTTGAAACGTAACCCAAAAGACATATTCACTAATGTGTTCAACAAAAAAATAATTTAGTTGTGGCGATCAAAACATGGGGCGGATGGAATTTTCATGGCATCATCCAATTACGATGGAAAAGAAATAGTATGGATATTGTTTCCGCTTCAAGACATTGGGTTTCAAACTAGAAAAGAAAATCAACAAGCATACACCACATCTATAAGACACCAATGGACACCTATATTTAGAGTAACAAAAGAAGTTCAAATAGGCCCTTCAAAAACAAGCGTTCTCACATGCAAACAATTTCCAATACAACAAGTAGCAGCAAGAACAATCCACAGAGCTCAAGGACTAACAATGGAGAAACTAGCTTTCTCCCCAAAAGGAGTACGTGCACATGGGTTGGCATACATAGGTTTATCTAGGGTTAGAGAAATAGAAAACCTATACTTGGTAGAGCCGTTGCAATTTCAAAACTTCAATGTTGACAACGACGTCAAAAAAGAAATGGAGCGCCTTACCAATCATGCATCTTACAAAACAATATTGCAAAAACACTTGCAAGATTCAAACCATAACACAATCCTCGTTCAATCTTTGAACAGAAGATCCCTACCAAAATATGAGGAAGACCTAAAAGCAACAACACATCTAATGAATTCTAATGTCATTTGCTTACAAGAAACAAGAACAAAAAACCCAAACAAATTCTTCAATTCAAATTTCCAAACAATCCGCAACTATTCACACTCAGGGTCATGCACACTCATTCATAATGAAATAAAAATTGCAAGCCAAGACAGTTACAATGAAAAAGGGATAGAAATTACAAGGATCAAAATTCAATGGATATCCGGCTGGATAGAGCAATAACAGCTGCATCATAGGGACTTGAACTGTGGGGTCTTTGGGCTTGAACAAAAAACAACAAATACATACACAATCATCAATGTGTACAGACCCCCATCCACAAAATACAACTTGTTCATAGCCTGCCTTCAAAAAATACTAGCTAGCATAACAAATACACAATCTAACACCAAGCAACAAACCTTCAAAATATGATGAATAACTTAAACTTCAAATTACAATTTAAAGAACCAACAACTACTTATGAATCTCAATTAGATCACATATGGACAAACAATAGCAATCCACACATAAAAGCAGGAACATCATTTGCATATTGGAGTGACCACTCAATCACGTACATATACACATAACTATCACTAAGCAGGGTGTGCCACATTGTTTTACTCACAACCACCCCCCAAACACACACACACACACACGTATGCGCACACACAGTGTGCACATCGCTTTGCATTTGCTCAAACTTTCCAATCGTTCTACTCACGGGCTTCCATCGTGCAACATCATCTTGCCCTTTAGTTCACAATCTTTTTATGCCTGCCTGAAAGGTAGCCTTAGTAATGAAACTCATCTTCAAGAATTGAAATTACGATTTTTATTTTCCAAAAATTCTTTCTCCCATATTTGGACATATTCCACGTGCAACTAGAGTTTAACTTCCACATAATCCCCCGTGTCTCTCTCTTTCCCCTACAAATCCTCCTTTACTCTCTCTCTCTCACACCCCCTCCCCCTCTCTCTCTCTCTATCTCTTTCTCTCTCTCAACTCTCCATCCTCTTTTCCATGCTCCACATCTAAGGCAGGCCTTATGAATGATTATGAGCATTCAACTTGTTCGTTCTTTTAATACAAAATTGACTTTTTTGTGAAGTTTATGCACCACCTTCAAAGTTCTTTCTTGCCAATGGAGGACGCAGAGATCCCTGGCAATTAAGCTCCAGCTGGCTTCCCCCCGAGACCGGTGGAGCGGGTGGAGGAATGTTCGCCTTCAGGTACTGTCCTCCTTTATTGTTTTTCTGCATGGTCGAAAATAAGAAAACCCGGCGTGATGTTTTCTTATACGTGTAATTTTAGTTATGAAGCCGTGCATTTATCGATTGGGGAAAAGAGTTTTCTGGGCAAACCCACCCCCGGCAATTGATATGCGTTGAGGTCAGGGGCCGAGGGCTTATGGAAGGAGTACTTCACGGTTACCTCCCAGTGATGGGACAAGCGAGAGAGCAAAGTAAGTGTAAGTCAAAACTGAATGATATGCACAGGTAAATCAGTAGATTGGCTAGTCTAACGAGTCTATTGAGCATCTCAACCTGGTTGTCTAGATTTCAAGCACAAGGAGTCGCTATGGATAGACAGCTGGTACAATCCAGGTTGGGTTAAAGACATGCTTCAGAAAAAGCCCAAAGCATCCTGTGGAAAGGCTGGAGGCAATGTCGATGCATCTCAAGCACAAGAACCGCGTGAGTATAGTGACTGGGATATGCTCAGCCTAGAGGAAGCACTCACGTCCATGGAACGGATGCCCCAGCTGCCTTCAGTTCAGAGCCTTACATGCATCTTGCACAAGTGCAGAACAACGAAAAATGTAGCCTATACCATGCGTTTGTATGCCTACATGTGCAAAAGTGGGTTGGAAGATCATAGATCTCTTGGGAACTATGTGGTCCCAATGTTGGTCCAAGTTGGAAGCATGTGTGATGCTCAGCACGTTTTTGACAAGTTGGTTGATCGGAACGTGTATTCTTGGACTTCTCTCATCTGGGGTTATATTGAATGTGGGGATTCAAAGCATGCCCTCAATCTCTACCAAGAAATGCAAGAGGAATCTGTATACCCTAGCAAGTATACCTTTGTGGCCATACTAAAGGCTTGTGCTAGGTTGAAAGATACCGAAAGAGGCCGACAAGTACACGTTGAGATAGCTAGAAAGGGGCTGGAAAGAGACCTATTTATTGGCAACACCTTGGTGGATATGTATGCCAAATGTGGCTTGCTTCCAGAAGCACAGGATGCATTTGACAAGCTGCCAGTTCAAGACCAGGTCTCATGGAATGCACTGATCTTAGGATATGCTGAGCATGGGTTTGGTGAGAAAGCACTGAACTGTTTCGATCAGATGCAACTGGAGGGTCTCTCTCCAGATGCGGTCACATTTGTTTGCAGCTTGAAGGCTTGTGGCAGCATAGGAGCCATAGGCAAGGGCCGAGAAATACATGCTGAGATTTCCAGAATGGGGCTGGTGAGAGATCTTTCTGTTGGCAACACCTTGGTGGATATGTATGCCAAATGTGGCTTGCTTCCAGAAGCACAAGAATCTTTTGACAAGCTGCCAATTCGAGATGTAGTCTCGTGGACTGCATTAATGGCAGGATATGCTGAGCATGATCTAGGTGAGGAAGCACTGAACTGTCTCAAACAGATGCAACTAGAGGGTATCTCTCTGGATGCTGTTACATTTGTTTGGAGCTTGAAAGCTTGTGGCAGCATAGGAGCTATAGACAAGGGCCGAGAAATACATGCCGAGATTGCCAGAAAGAGGCTGGAAAGAGATCTTATTGCTGGCAATACCCTGGTGGATATGTATGCCAAATGTGGGTCTGTTGCAGAAGCCCAGGAAGCATTTGACAAGCTGCCGGTTCGAGATGAGGTCTCGTGGAATGCATTGATGGCAGGATATGCCAAGCATGGGCTTGGTGAGGACTCGCTGAATTGTCTCGAACAGATGCAAATGCAGGGACACTCTCCAGATGCTGTCACGTTCGTTTGCAGCTTGAAAGCTTGTGGCAGCATCGGAGCCATAAGCAAGGGCCGAGAAATACATGCTGAGATTGCCAGAAAGGGGCTGGAAAGACATCTCTCTGTTGGCAACACCTTGGTGGATATGTATTGCAAATGTGGCTCTCTTGCAGAAGCAGTGGACGCATTAGACAAGCTGCCACTTCGAGACATAGTCTCTTGGACTGCACTAATTGCAGGCTATGCCGAGGAGGGTCTCGGTGAGGAAGCACTGAACTGTCTTGAACACATGCAACTGGAGGATCTCTCTCCAAATGCTGTCACATTTGCTTGCAGCTTGAAAGGTTGTGGCAACATAGGAGCCATAGACAAGGGCCGAGAAATACACGCTGACAGCGCCAGAAAGGGGCTAGAAACAGATCATGTTGTTGGCAATGCGTTGGTGGATATGTATGCCCAATGTGGCTCGCTTGCAGAAGCACAGGAAGCCTTTGACAAGCTGCTTGTTCGAAATGAGGTATCGTGGACTGCACTCATGGCAGGATATGCCCAGCAAGGAGAAAGTGAAATTGTTTTCCATATGCTGGAGAGAATGATAGCAGAAGGGATAAAGGCAGATGGGGTCACATTTTCTATCGTTCTTACTGTATGCAGTCACACAGGTCTAGTGAATACCGGCCAGAAGTACTTTGAGGCCATGAGCAGAGACAATGGCATCACTCAGACCATTGAACACCACATTGGCATGGTTGATCTTTTTGGCCGTGCAGGCCAATTATACGAGGCATCAGCGATGGTGAAGAAGATGCCTTTCGATCCTAATCTTGCAGTGTGGCATACGATGTTGGGTGCTTGTCGAAAGTGGGGTAATGTGGAGCTTGGAAGACTGGCCTTTGAAAAGGCGGTGCACTTGGATGAAAAGGCTGCTGCAGCTTATGTCTTGATGTCGAACATCTATGCAAATGCTCACATGGAGGAGGAAGGGGAGAAGGTCAAAGGCATGAGAGTAGGAAAACAAGCATGGAACATGGATATCACCAAGAGGAGTGATGAAAGAATTGAAATATTTTCGCAGCACGGCCTAAATTCATGAAATTCTTTAAAGAGGATAAGTAATTGTTTGCATACCTTTTCCTTCCATGTTTTGAAGTGCTAACGTCTTTTTTTGGTCCACCATTTTGGAGTAAGGGTTGCATCTTGGGAAAACAAGCAGGGGAAGTCCTTGAGAGGAGCATTGGAGGAATGGAGGAGGAAGAGAGAAGGAGAGGGGAGATTGGCGAAATCATATAGGAGAGGAGAGAGGGAAGGGAAGTGGGACAAATCATCTTGGGAGAGAAGAGGGAGAGAAGGGGAACAGCGGAGAGCGGCAAAAAAGTCCAAAGTAGTAAAGGGAAAGGGGCTTGCACTGAGAGAAAGAGAGAGAGGTTATGAAAGTAGCATATGCTTATTGTCCTTGGAGGAGAGGAGCTGTATGCCTCACTCTTGACACTAAAGCTTGGAGAGGAGGGGGGGGGTAAGAAGAGAAAAGGCAAGATAAAGAGACCACGCTCATTGAACTATGTGCCACTATCAGTTTTTCTAGTCAAGAGTTTTTATCGAGGATTGCTAGCCTGGTATATTGCAGTTTTATCTTCAATGACAGTTCAAATTGCATTTGATATAGACAGTGTTGATTCAGACAATGATTTCACAGACACCTTGAGTACATTTTCTTGCACCATGTCCACCACTAACAACCTCAAATTTGGAGGCATCTACTAAGCTAGACAACTCCAATTACGGAACATGGAAATACCGAATGGAAACCATTCTTGTACTTCAAGACAAATGAAAGTATGTCGATGGGTCTACACTTAGACCATCAAATGCTTCAACAGCAGCTCCCACCGTTGTCGCAGCTCCAACCACGGGATCTACACCTGCACCACTTGTGCCCACAATTGTAGTAGGAAGAATGGGATAAGAAAGACAAATATGCATATCATTTAATCAATCAGAATGTGCAAGATGTCATGCTAGGACAGCTCAATACAGTGAAGACATCAAAATAAGTATGTGATATGTTCGTAGCTCTTTACGAGTCTAAGAAAACTTCCAGGATTCTCACACTGAGAAACAAAATAGACCAGATTTTTCACAACAGCAGTGAAATGGGTCATGCTTATGTACTCAGGATCAAGGATTACGATAATCAACTCGCAGTAGTAGGAGAGACCATGAATCCCGCAGAAGTAGTTCAAATCATCCTAAATGGACTAGATTCATAACGAAACTAACTTGAAAAAATCATCCATGATTTGTAGCTCATCGATTTTTATGCTACCCATATGATAGAGGGATACATGAATCTAGTCCAGAGTATTGCCATTCAACGGTATATTCCAACACCGGAAGAGTTCCAGTCAGTGCTACTTGGTGAAGAACTCAGGACGCAAGCCATTCATGCACGCAAAGGTCATTCCAATGATCAAGCATTCTCAGCTTCAGATAGAAGTAGAGGCAAAGGCAGAGGTAGATCATTTAGCAAAGTGGTAATCATGAACAACGAAGTCATTAGCAAAGTCAGCATCAGCATCATCCTCAACAACATTAGCATTAGCAAAGAGGAAACTATTCCAATCAAGAAATATTCCAAGGAAGAGGGAATGCATCCACCAATGTGTCAAACATTCAGTGCAACTATTGGACACTATGAAAGAGATTGCTGCTGCAAGAAGCAGTATGACCAAGGCGGTCAATCCAATAGCAATCAAGGGAATTTTTGAGAAAGAGGAAATCATCGCAGTGGGCATTCAAGCCACAATCATTATGCCAATGAACCTGAGAATATGTTTCTTGCAAGCAAGGATATGCAAAAGACTGAAATAGTGTATCTTGACATAGATTGCAATTCAAAAGAGGAATGTAGTCATCAAGTCAATCAAGCATGTCAGGATCCTTGGTACATCGACAATGGTGCATCATCTCATATGACAAAGCATCAAGAATGGTTTACAGAGATGAAACCTTTAGAAGGACGGAATTTAATACATCGAATCCAGTTCAAGGGAAAGGCATTGTCCCTATGAACAATTTCACTGGTACAAAAGGATTCGTGAAAGATGTTCTCTATATTCCGAAGCTCAGCAAGAACCTCCTGCCAGTTGGGAAAATGACAGAACACAACTATCGAGTCATCTTTGATGGAGATGAATGCACTATTAGAGACAAATCCAAAGGATATCAGCTAGTAGGAAAAGCAGTTAGGGAAGGATGCTTGTTTAGAATGCTAGCTTCAGTACCAGATTTGCATGCCTGTCAACTCAACCGCAACAGATGCCACTTTTTGAAGTATGGCACAAGCAATATGGACGTGTCAAATTCAACAGCTTGATAGAACTAAGAAATTAAAATATGGCAATTAGAATTCCGAACCTATTTGCAAAGCATGTTGCTTTTGTAAACAAAAGTGAACCAATTTTGGTAGAAGCACCTCTCAAGCACGAGTTATTCTTGATTTAATTCACACAGATGTATGGGATTATGCTTAGACCTGCAGCGTCAATAGTTCACTTTACTACTTGACTTTCATCGATGACTATAGAAGATATTTTTGGGTCTCTTGTTTGAAAGATAAATCTAAAGTCTTTTCTAGATTTCAAGAATTCAAAGCCATGGTTGAAAACTAGACAGGCAGAAAGATCAACGTCATGAGATCAGATAGAGGAGGTGAATACATGTCTTCAGCATTCACGATCTTTTGCAGAGGTAATGGCATTTGAAGACAATTAACTTGTGTAGATCTTCCTCAGGAGAATGCAAGAGCTGAAAGGAAGAACGATACTTTAGCACAAACGCAATGCTCAGTGAGAAGCATCCTTTGAATCAGTATTGGGTAGAAACAATCGCCACTCCAAACTACTTACTTAATTGAATTCTGACTGAACCGATTCAGGGTATGACACCTTATGAAGCATTCACTAGACACAAGCCACGCATTGGGTATCTCCACATATTTGGTTGCATAGCATATGCCCACATACATAACAATCATTGTAGAAAATTGGATGCGAAGTCATGCAAATGCATCATGGTTGGCTACAGTGAAGAAAGCAAAGCATACAAGCTGTATGGTCCCATCAAGTGCAAGGTCATTATCTCCAAAGATATAACCTTTGATAAAGAATCAAAATGAAAAACATCAAATTCTCAGGAGATCGACACATAGATTACTCAATTACCTATAGAAAAGGTTGATGAAGAAGAACAAGGATTCTTCGAGAAGAGCAACAACTCAGACAATCTACTAGGGAAAGCAGACTACCAACCAGATTTACATAAGCTCAGAAAGGCAGAGCAATTCAAGATCAAACTACCAATTATACTGTTATGACTACATTATGGCTACAGAAGAGCTAGTGTACTTTGAAGACGCAATTGACAAGCCAGAATGGCAAACTGCTATGAATGAAGAAATGGATGCCTTGTGCAAAAACAACACTTGGGAATTATACGACCTTCCACCAAGAAAGAAGGCCATAGCAAACAAATGGTTTTACTAAGTGAAGTACAATCTAGATGGAAGCAATAAAAGATACAAAGTCAAACTAGTTGCAAAAGTATTTGCATAGCAATATGGTAAGGATTATGATGAGACTTATGTCCTAGTAGCAAAGATGGATTCCATACGATTCTTCATATCACTAGCGACACTCAACAGATGGAATGTGTACTAGCTAGATGTCAAGAATGCTTTTCTCAATGGTTACTTTGACGAGGAAGTCTACATGTAACAATTAGCTGGTTATGTTGAACCAAGGAAAGAGAATCAGGTTTGCCATCTTAAGAAAAGTCTCTACGGCTTAAAGCAAGCACCCAAAAGTTGGTATAGCAGAATCGACAAGTATTTTGCTAATCTAGGATACATAGATTCCAATGCAGATCATACTCTCTACTACAAAGTTTAAGGGAAAGACATTATTATTGCACTTTTGTAAGTAGATGATCTGATTGTGAGAGGAAGCGATGATAGCTTCATCAAAAAGCTAAAAGAAGACTTATTTGTGTAGAGTTCAACATGAAAGATCTTGGACTTATACACTATTTTCTTGGTATTGAGTTCTAGAGAGACTCAAACAGCACCTTCATGAGTCAACTAAAATATGTTGATGTGAGGACACAATGGAAGCTGAGAGGGAGAGAGGGAGCTTGAGAGACACAAGTTTTGGTGGGTGCAAAATACCTTAATCTTCTATTTCATACATATATATATGTGTTTGAGTATTGTACATAACCGGGGTTAAGGTACAATGGCCTTTATTAACCCCCACAACCTCCCACTTAAAGGCCAATGTGCCTTTAAGGGAGAACAACCAATGAGCATACTATCCAATGCCCATCAATACATGATAATACTCAAACCAATGACTAGGTAGACTCTTTATCAACATATCTGTAGGGTTATGATCTGTATGAGCCTTGACAATCTCTATGTGCTTGTCCTCAAAGTACCTCCCTGATAAAATGGTACCTGATCTCAATGTGTTTGGTCTTTGCATGAAAGACCAGATTCCATGCTAGCTAAATAGCACTCATGGAATCACTATGCAATGTCAATACACCTGTATGAGTCCCCAAATCTCTCACTAGCTAATCAAGCCATATAGCCTCCTTGCAACCCTCTGTGGCTGCAACATACTCGGCCTCTATGATAGACAAAGCAATGCAATTCTGTGCACGAGACATCCATGACACTATACCACCTGCAAAGGTGAACACATAACCAGAACTGAATCTCTTGCTATCAACATGCCCTGCATAGTCGGAATCTGTGTATCCAAATACACGCATCTCTCCTTTGCCAAAGTAGATACACACCTCCTTGGTACCCTTCATGTACCTCATGATGCACTTAACTTCCTCCCAATGCCTCTTTCTTGAATTAGCCATATACCGGCGGCTAATAACTCCCACTGCAAATGCAATGTCCGGTCTAGTAGCTATCATAGCATACATAAGACTCCCAACCGCTGATGCATACGGAACCTTGGCCATCATGGCCCTCTCCTCATCTGATTTGGGACTATCTACCTGACTCAGTTTCACATATGGAGGAAATGGAGTGCTTACTGCCTTCCCCCCTCCATATTGAAACACTACAACACTTTTGTAACATACTCCTTCTGTGAAAGCCAAAGGAGTTTCCTACTCCGATCACACGTGATGCGCGTACCAAGAATATGACCTGCAGGTCCCAAAACTTCCATGTTAAAGGCCTCATGCAACTTGGCCTTCAATGCATCAAGCTCATAAGTGTTCTTGCTAGCCAATAACATACCATCCACATAAAGTACCAGGAGTATCAGGCTATTATCCTAAGCCCTTTTAGTGTAGAGGCAATGATCAATCTCACTTCTTCTGCAACCTTGGGACCGAATGAAAGCATCAAACTTGTGATACCATTCTCTAGGTGCTTGTTTAAGGCCATAGAGACTCTTTTTTAGCTTGCAAACCAAATGCTCTTTGCCCTTTTCTTCAAAGCCTTCTGGCTATATCATATAAATTTCCTCATGCAAATCCCCATGCAAGAAAGCTGTCTTGACATCCATCTACATAAGCTCCATATCCTCTATTGCCACAAGTCCAAGTACACATCTAAGTGTGGTCATCTTTATAACCAAAGAGAATATCTCATCAAAGTCCACACCTTTCTCTTGCTTGAGCCCTTTAGCAACCAAACAGTCCTTGTACTTGGGCACATCATCACCTGTGACCTTCATCTTGTAGACCCATTTACATAAGCTCCATATCCTCTATTACCACAAGTCCAAGTACACATCTAAGTGTGGTCATCTTCACAACCAAAGAGAATATCTCATCAAAGTCCACACCCTTCTCTTACTTGAGCCCTTTAGCAACCAAACAGGCCTTGTACTTGCGCACATCATCACCTGTGACCTTCATCTTGTAGACCCATTTACATGGCAATGCTTTTTTTTCATGTGGTAAAGAAACCAAGTCCCAAGTCTTATTCTTTATGAGTGAACTCATCTCTAATTGCATAGCATACTCCCACTTGCGCTGATCCTCACGCATCATAGCCTCTTTGTAGAGCAAGAAGGCTCCCCGCAATCAGTAAGCATCACATAGTCTACCCCTGGAACAAATCTCTCAAGCAGTCTAGTCACTCTAGATGTTCTTCTCAAGGGCATTTCAACTTGCTATCCCTCCTACATATCAGCCACATTTGGCTCATCATTGCCACTAATAGATGATCCATCATCTGCCCTTGATTGTGTACTTGTGGGTGTATCTGGTGGCACCATTTCTTGCACATTTGGTGCATGGACATCTTGCTGTCTATCAACATATGCGGGTGGATTCACATCCTAGAAAGTGATTCTCCTCATTTCCACATCCCTCATGGATGTAATGCATCTTCTTCTCATTGAAGACCACATCATGGCTTTGTATGGTTTTCTTTGCTTCTGGATCCCAGAGACGATAGCCCATCTCTCCACTTTCACCATAACCTAGAAAGATGCATTTCCTAGACTTAGGATCTAGCTTCTTCTGAAGCTCTTTTGGCACATGCGCATATGCCTCACACCCAAATATATGCAAATGAGAGTAAGAGGGCTTCTTGCCACTCCATGCCTCTTCAGGAATACCACCATCCAAACTCCTGCTAGGTGATCTATTGATCACATGCACTGCAGTCTTCATTGCCTCGGCCCAAAAACCACCAGAAAGACTTGCATTGGAAAGCATACATTGCAACCTTTCTTGAATGGTGTGATTCATCTGTTCTGCAACTGGATTCTGCTCTAGAGTACGAGGGGACGTGAGCTCCCTCTTAATCCCATGTGTATCATAGAAATGCTGAAAGTCATGAGAGACATACTCTCCACCATTATCTCCGTAGGCATTTAAGTGTTCTACCTGACTGATTTTCAGCCAAAGCCAACCATTTTTGAAATACCTGGAACACATCACTCTTTCGAGCTATAGCATAAGCCCAAACTTTCCTAGTTGCATCATTAATGAATGTCACATAGTATTCAGCCTCGCCTAATGAGCATGTAGGCATGGAACCACATATGTTTGAATGCACCAAATCAAGCCTTTCAAGCTTTTTCTTTCCCCTTCTTTTATGGGCTAAACTAGTTTGCTTCCCATAGAGACAGTGCTCACAAAATTCAAAATTAGAAAAATTCAAATGCGGTACATAACCCAAATGGCATAAGAGTTTCATTCCATTCTGGCTCATGTGTCCCAACCTGCAATGCCACAAAGAAGTACTTGGCTGCTTGGTTATTGCAACAACATGATCAAACACCCCTGATACATGTAAGGGATACAAAGTCCCACACTTGGCACCCCTAGCCAAAACCATAGAGCACTTCTAAATTTTCCAACTCTGAAAGCCAAAAGTGGTTTGAAAACCAGCATCATCTAACTGACCCGTGCTGAAATAAGACTCTTGGTCAACTTACGCACATGTCTCACATTTTTCAATTCAAATGCAGAGCCATTTGCAAAAGAAAACTTTATGTCACCTGCTCCCACTATGTCACATGCATAGTTATTTCCAAGATGCACACAACCTGTCTTTCCATTGCCATAAGTGGAGAACCATTCCCTATGGGGAGTAACATCGAATGAATCACCAGAATCCAAAATCCAATCCTGGGAATATGCATCATCTGAAGTGGTAAGCAAGTCTGCAGGTAGATTAGACATGAAGAGAATGTCATTGTTACTATCATCAGTGACTATATTAATCTCCTCGATCTTCATTTTTCCTTTGTCCTCCCTTGGACTCTCTTCCTTCTTATTTGCACCCCAATTTGCATTCTTTTTCTTATCCTTTTGCTCTCTTTTCAGCTTGTAGCAATCCTTTTTCATATGGCCCTTCTTGCCACAGTGGTAACACTCAATGTTCCATGCCCTGGATTTGCTACGAGACTTCCCTCTTTCTTGGGACTTCCCCCTGAACTGTGATCTGCCCCTTTGCACATTTAAGGTTACATCCTGCTTGTTGCCATCCATAGACTTTCTTCTAATCTCCTTGGCCAACAAGCTATCCACAACATCATCAAACTTCAGTACTCCACCAGGTGCAGAGTTACTGAGAGCTATACGGAAAGTATCCCATGAGGATGGCAATGAACGTAAAAGAAATATTGCCTTAGTCTCTGCATCAAAATTCATCTTCTGAGCCTGAAGCTAGCTGAAAATAATATTGAATTCATTCAAGTGAAAAGCAATGGAGACCCCTTTCTTCATCTGCAGCTCAAACAACCTCTTCATGAGGTAAACTTAATTAGAGGCAGTTCCCTTCTCATAAATGGCACACAATTTCTTCCACAAATCTTTCGTAGTCTGCTCATTTACTACTGTGAAATAAACTAACTCTGCAAGATGAAGTCTTATAGTAGACTTTGCTAATGCATCCAACTCATTATAATCATCCTCAGACATATCTGCAGGCTTAGCTTCAATCCCTGCCAAGGGTTTAATCTGCTTCTTTTGAATAAGTACATCCCTTATCTGTTCTTTCCACAAAGAAAAGTTTGTCCCATCAAACTTTTTAATGCTAAAAAACTTTTTTTCAATCATGGAAGAGGATGCCATAATGGAAATGAAACAAAATCCTAAATGCTAGTACTTGCAAAAGAGAAATCACACCAAATACCAGGTGCACCCAATATGTCTGCTTTAATGAAGGATAGTGTCACCAAAACTCAAGGCTCAAAGCATCAAAATGCATTAGACTCATGTGCATATACTATGCATCCATATGAGTAAATCTAGCCAAAAGAAAATGTCAACCCACAATGATAAAGCAATGGCAAATATAATGCCAATAAGAGCCAAATGCCTCAAGCATAAACACCGTTCATGGGCATAAGCATCAATAATGTCTCATCCAAAAGATCATAGCACAATCTGTGCATCCACTGCAATATATCAAAGCTGTCCCTCAGCATAAAATAGCATCTGTGTGATGCTAAACGTCCATCAATAAAGCATCCCACAAGGCAATCTGGGCCTATCAACGCATCCAACAAGGATCGCAATGCATCCAAATGGCCTGTAAAGCATCCATTGCAACCCAATGCAAACCAGAAATGAGCGCACATGGCTTAGACTGCAACCAAAGTGATCTGCATAAGGTATATCTAAGAAATCACAGCCTTATGGCAATGACCGCTAGTGAAAGTAGAACCTGGGATGTCTCAAAACATGGGCATCACTGCATAATTGAACTCAGTAAGACAATCTGCAAATATCTCTCTTCTGCCACAACTCTAAAATTTCATCCAAGGATGGAGTAAGAGCCAGTCAACCCTTGCATTTACTTGCAAAAATGAACCTCAGGAAACTTAACCTTAGCCAAAATGCCACATGGCAATCAATGAGAAGGTCTTGGAAACTTTGAGAAATTTCCTTCAAAGAGACGACGAAAAAACACAGAGAATCACAACTCCCTCGATTCTTCACGGAATGGCAAGCAGCTTTGTAGACATATGTTTCAGGAAATCCCGAATCCAACGGGACAGACAGTTGTACAAATGGAGGCCCGGATGTTGAGATCCCACTCATAGAGGAAATGGCAAAATGAAGACGTTGGAGTAGACAGAGATTCACCATAACTTCAAAAGTTCATGGAACCGGAAGCAGCTTCTCAAGTAGAAGTTTTGGACCACTCTAGATTCACTGGAAGTGTCAGAACTGCAAATGGTGGCATGGATATGGAGATCCAACACACGAAATCCTCGTAGGAAATGAATTTTGTCACTTTTTACAGGAGCTGTAACTTTCCACTGAAAACTCGGATGATAGAAATGTTAAAAGTGAAAATGTAGCTCTCAATCTGATCTACAACTTCCTTGAAGAGTTCAAGCCAAAATTCTGTCTCTAACTCCAGATATTTGCACTACTACATATGTGTGTCTGAGAAGATTTGCTTATATCCTGTGCCTTCAACTTTGCAACCCGGCAAAACAAATGCCCAAGAGGATTTTGCATGTTTCTCTCCAACTGCTGTAGCAGCTCCAAAATTTGCAACTCCTCCTACTGAACAAGGATCTTTGGGATGCATCACTCTCTCTCCGGGCTAGAGGCTGAACCAGGCTGCTCACGCTACCTCCAGGCTCTACTGCCAAGCTCTAATACCAGTTGTGAGGACACAATGAAAGTTGAGAGGGATCTTGAGAGACACAAGTTTTGGTGGGTGGAGAACACCCTAATCTTCTATTTCATACATATATATATGTGTTTGAGTATTGTACACAACCGGGGTTAAGATACAGTGGCCTTTAATCCCCACAGTTGACAGTCTCCTGAAGAAGTTTCATATGGCAAATTGCAAGATTGCAGCCACTCCCATGCAACAGAGTTTGAAACTTACAAAAGATTCATAAAAGCCTACCATCAATGACAGGTGGTATCGGCAGCTCATCGGATCTCTTATATATCTGACTATTACACGGCCAGATATTTGTTATGTAGTAAGTTCACTAGCACAATTTATGGCAAATCCAAAACAGTCTCACTGGAATGTAGCCAAAAGAGTCTTGAAATACATCAGAGGTACGAGATAGTTTGGAATAGAATACAAAGGAAGTCATCCAAGATTGCATGGATACTATGACAGTGACTATACCAGAGATCATGGGACCAACCAAGACATCCATACAGAGATATCTATTTTCCCTTGGTCAAGGTGCTATGTCATGATTGTTAAACAAACAGCCAATTGTTTTTTTGTCTTCAACAGAAGCAGAATATAGGGCACTCACTATAGGTGCATGTGAGGCTATATGGCTTAGAAGACTATTGTCAGAACTAGATTACTTTCATGAATCAAAGCCAACAACAATATATTGTGAGGATTAATCGGCTCAAGTATTGGCCAAGAATCCAATATACCACTCCAGAACAAAGCACATTGATCACAACTTGTGGACATGTGGCAAATAGATTGCCATGCCAAGAGCCACATGGAATAACAAGTAAGCACCAAATTGTGACACTTATCAAGTTAAAGTCACATCATCACTCTTTGTAGCCACATGCCACAACTTAATGGAGAAAAAATCAATGTATCTTGGTCAACATTAGATTCAATCTTGACAGCTCGTTTAGCCATTCATAGGTACTATACTTTTGAAGACTTTTGGGCAATTTTGACAAAGTATTACTCAAAACACAATAAACAAATATGGTATCCTTGAACAAGGACATCATCAATTAAAGAAATTTAATATCAAGGCAAAAATAAGATCATAGAATCTTCATTAGCAAGTAACATTAGCTCATTTTGAGTTCATATCAATTACTTTTGTGGCAAAGGACATAAGTTCCAGTAACTTGTGCAGCTCAATTGACATTGAAAGCATTTTCACAAATTCTTAAAATTGAGGTTATCCTCTCATATTGTAGTAAGAGAAGGTATGCAACGTTCAATATTTAAAGTATACCCTTCAAACAAATAAAATACTTATTTCTCATGCACCAATCAATGGATTCCCCCTTTATGTTCACAACAAAAGAAATACAAGAAACTAACCATTTTGAAATGTTGTTTTATAGTCTTATGAAGTAGAAAATGTATAGAGCTTGATAAAATCAGGCACCTATATTTTCTTTTGTAGAATATAACTAGTATAATGTCACTCATGTGTTTCAAGCTTGCTATAATGTTCCATAGTAAAAACCATAAAATGAAAGCTACTTGTCACACTCTTATACATGTATAATGTAACCTCTCTCTCTCTCTCTCTCTCTCTCTCTCTCTCACACACACACACACACACACACACACACACACACACACATACACACACGTGCGCGCGCGCACATGCATGTGTGCACTCATGCACAAGTGCATGCATGTGCACATGCACACACACCTCTCTGTGTGTGCTTGCATGCGTGCAGGCGTGTGTGTGTTCATGCATGGATGCATGCGTGTGTGCTTGTGTTGATGCATGTGCATGTGTATGCATGCACGTGTCCATGCATGTGCATATGTGCATGTTGTGTGTGTGCGCATGCACATGGGTAACTCATTGCTGCTTGTGTAATTCATAGGGCTTAAGGCCTATTAGAGTATGACTTTGACTTTACCTCCATATTGGTGGCTTGGAAAAAATGGTGTTTACTCTCTCTCTCTCTCTCTCTCTCTCACACACACACACACACACACACACACACACACACACACACACACACGCACGCACACACACACACAAGACTTCCATACACTCATTCACTCACTAACTCTTTATCTTTCTTTTCCACAGTCGTGGGGGAGCTTATTCCAAATGCATTGCAACCATGTAATCCCATGAAAATTACTTTCAACTACTAGGATAGTGGCTAGACTATGCTTGAAAACCCAAACCCCTTGTGGGCCCCCCTATAACCAATTTGCTTTTGACTTTGACTCTACCTCCATATTGGTGGCTTGGAAAAAATGGCATTTACTCTCTCTCTCTCTCTCTCTCTCTCTCTCTCTCTCTCTCTCTCTCTCTCACGCACACACACACACATGCACACACGCACACATGCACACACAAGACTTCCATACACTCATTCACTCACTAACTCTTTATCTTTCTTTTCTAGAGTCGTGGGGTTTCCCAATGAAACTGTTAAAAGGGAGCTTATTCCAAATGCAATGCAACCATGTAATCCCATGAAAATTACTTTCAACTACTGGGATAGTGGCTAGACTATGCTTGAAAACCCAAACCCCTTGTGGGGCCCCTTGTAACCAATTTGCTTTTCTTTGATTGTGAGCAAAAATGCATAACAATCCTTATAATAAATTGGTATTAATGTCAAAGTTTTGCTACCACCACCTTGAGGATGTTGTTTAATGGCAATAGAGTGTTGTTTTTGCTGGTGGAAAGCATACCCTTGTGTCTTTCACATTTGTATCCTAAAGCAAGCTAAATATTCCTAGGTAACATGAGAGATTATCTTTTTAGACCAATAAACAAAGGCTTGCATGTAGTTAGAGGAAGATCCCCTTGACTAAGCATGTACCTCTCTTATGTTGCAAGATAACGGACCTTTGTTTCCAAATACGTGATTTTAGAGTGTAATTATGACAGTAAATTCGACAAAGCAAAGGTAGAAAAAGGAAATTTCCACAATGAAATTGGTTACTTACTTGCCATAGTTCACATCTTTCAAATTCATGAATCTCTCATCATACCCTTTTTGGTGGAGGCTTTGTCTTAGCTTGTTTATCCCTTATTACTTGAAAAGAGTAAGAGGTGCCTTTTTTTGGGCTTTTTACTTTTAGGTGGGGGTGTTGAGGGGTTGACTCTAATGTATCTAATTCAATAAACTCTAAGTATGAGGGGTATATTTGTCTCCTAAGCACGTAAAGCTAGTTGAAGTACACAATCTCACATATCAAACCTTTGCTTACGCATTCCAATGCATTAGAACATGAACTCTAGCTTGTCTTAGAGGTATGGTATTTCTCTATAGAAGCCCTAAGAATAGATATGGGGGGTTTGAGTAAATATTTATGCATAAGATCACATATGTTAATAAGAGTGTAATGCTTCTCCTTGAGTTGCTATGTATAGACCACTGACAATCATCTATTCACCTTTAGTATCATGCTTGATCCCAAGGGTGAGTTCCACCTCCTGTCCTTGTCCAAGATGTGTACTAGAGGCCCTTGGTAGCATTGCTAGCTTACAAAAACCTTCTCATGAACAATATGGATTATTTTAGAGATGGTCTAGGCCATGAGCCCATACATTGCCTCTACAAGCCTTGATGCACAAGCACATTCATGGAGCAATGTGGTTGACAATTCCTTGTGTCTTGCACACCTATACTAATTAACAAGAGCCACAAATTGACAAATGAACAAGTCCAATCACACAAGGCTTGGACAGAAGCATAAAAATTGTTGCATTACTTTTTGTATGTAAATGATGCTATGATGTGCTATGTACAAGATGCAAATATTCCCGAAGATACATGGGATATACTAGTGATAAAACTATAGGATACCAATATAAAGGCAAGGAAGATCCAGCTAAAGCAAAAGATGCATAACATAAGTCAAAATAACCAAAGCATATAGGACTATGTGCAAAAGATTAAGGGATTGCAGATGCACTTCCATCTATAAAAGCACCAATGGATGGTAGTGATCTTGTAACAATCACAATAAAAAGCTTGGGTAAAGGGTATAAGTCATTTGATACCTCTATCACAGTGAGAGGTGGAAATCCCTCAAACCTTGAGGGGTTGGATATTTACTCATTGTTAAAGAATTAAAGCTTGGACTTGTTACATCTACTAGTTTTAGTCCACATGCGAGAGACAAAGCTCTCTGCTCACATAGAGGTGCAAGCAAGGGGAGATTTGCATTAAGTATGTTCAAGCAGATGTGGCTATACAAATAGACCAACACAACAGAATGCATATCTTGATTATGGTGCACAAGGTGGTAGAGGATCATATCCCAAGTCAGGGGAGAACAAGGCCTAAAGGAAGAGGCCATTGGCAGCCCTAGCAACATCAACCACATTATGGAATTGATAGTAACTATTTTGGCAAGATTGATCAAATATTGCGAGACTGCTTAAGAAACAAAATGACATGCATATGGTAGAAGAGTCCACCATGGACATTATGCATCATCTAGCAATGATGCTAGTGTAGATCATTTGTTTTCCATGAAGCATGTCATGGCCAACATGACTTCACGGAGTGGAGATAATGAGACATGGTATGTGGATTCAGGTGCATCAAATCACATGACATTTCATGTAGAGCGGATTAAGAAGATGTCACCTACAAAGTCACAATGTTATGTCATTATCCGGGATGATACGCAGCATCATATTACCCATGTGGGGAATGTGCCATTGAAGTATGCATGATGGTAGATTGAAAACCATGTTAGAGATGTTGTACTTGCCCTCTATTGTAAAGAATATAGCATCTATTGGACAAATGGTAGAGCAAGGAATGCAAGTAAGGTCCAAGTTACTTGGAGGTGGTATCTAAGAAAGGCCTTAACAAACTACCAATGGTAATTTCAAGGAAAATTTGGTGAATTTTCCCCTAGAAAATGATGAAAAAAAGCATTATATTTGTATATAATCTTGGAGTGCTTTGAGTGAAAGGATCTTCTTTTGCCATCTGCCCCTTAGACCAATGGGGTGACAATATAGGAAAAAGGTAAGCTTTGCTGGACCAATCCATTTTATTACCCCATTGAAAAAAGGGTGAATTTGTCAAACTGCCTATTATTCACAACCTACTTTTCACACTATGGGAAAAAGGAAGCCTCTGTAATTTCAAGGTCAATAGAAAGAACCTGGTCTTTCAAATTTGTTCTAATAGATCTACCCAAAAAAAGCACCATTGATTGTTTAGAAAGCCATTTTTGGGGGGTTTACAACTTGTGAAGAAGATGGTAATAGACCTAGAAGAAGGATACTAAAGCTTGGGATTTCCTCCATGGATTTCCTTTCGCTTGAGACAACAATGTTTTTATGGGGGATGTTTTTGGTGGACATTATACAAAAACTATGGGGAAGACTCAATAGAGGCTTTATATAGGAAACCAAAGTTTGGGATTATTCCATTAGATAACGTCTCAAATGAAAAATGATGTCCTTTTTATCGTTGTAAAAATCTAAATTAGTATTGCTAGGTAGACAAGTACATAGTAAAGGTGGGATTACACAAAAACTATACAAAAGCTACGGCGGGGAAGACACATAGTTGGGGCTATTTAGGAAATACATGGGGAAGACTCGTAGTAGAAGGTATATTAAGGAAATTAGGGTTTGGGAGCATTCCAATCTATAACCTCTCAAATGAAAAAATGTGTCCTCTTTATGGTTGGAAATATCTAAATTGTTGTTGCTAGGTAGACAAGTATATAGTAAAGGTGGGATTATACAAAAACTATATGAAAGCTATGGGACTTGTACTAGAGGCTATATAGGAAAGGCATGGGGAAGAGTCGTAGTATAAGGTATATATAGGAAATCAAAGTTTGGGATCATTCCAATCGATAACCTCTCAAATGAAAAAATGTATCCTCTTTATAGTTGGAAATTTTTAAATTTATCTTGCTAGGTAGACAAGTACATAGTAATGATGGAGGCGTGAGAAGCCATGGGGCTAGTAAGCTAATTGCCCACAATAGCTTTGCATTTGTTGAGGATGGAGTGTCCTTTGTGACATAGATGCAATGGACCAAAAGAGAGGAACTCTAATGTAGAGAAACTACTACTCATAAGCATTTCTTCAACAAGCTAGCAATCACAATATGGATTTTCTTGTAAGCCTAGTGGACATAGACGATATTCATGACTTTGGACTTGGTTCAACTTTTGGAAAGCTTTCATGCATGTAAATTTGTGCATGTTCATAGTGCACCATTGATAATTGCTAGTTATTGTCCCCTCTTGAAATGTTGAGTTTTCTAATGCCAAAGTTTTCATTTTTATGGGTATACATTTTATAGTGCATGATTGATCATGAATGATGTTGCCCCACAAAGTGTTAAGACTTCTCCTATAAAAGGACATGTCAAATACTAAAAACTTGAGAATCTCCCTCTTTGGTGTTGAACTTGGAAAATTTCACAAACATGCACTTAGACACTTCATGGAGCAAGAAATTCTATAAAAATTTAAGACAAATAAATAATCTTTGTTGGTCTCCTACAAAATTAGAATTCAACACTTTATGGCATGCAAGGGACTACACATGTATGGTATAGTTAAAAAGGATGCTTCGTTCAAACATTGTCTTGGGAACAACATGGATGATCAATGTGATTCTACTCTTTGTGACAAGATAACAATACAAAAGGGAGAGATCTTGTTGCTCTATCACATCTTGCAAGTCAACATTAGAGTTGGATGTTGAAGGAGGTAAAGATGAAGTGGAACATTTTAAATGTGCGGTACTAAAAATAATATTCTTCATTCTTCATAAAGTTAGACAATTAAATCTCTTGTAACAAGAAAGTGGAGAAAGTATAAGAAAGTTAAGTACAATGTTGATGATCAGAGCATAAAGTATAAGATAGTTAAGAAATTATTAGAAGCATGCCTTATTCAAGTGTTGCACTTAAGACCAATGCTAATGATTGATGCTAGTCTACCTTTGGTTACAAGTTATCAATAAAAGAGGGAGAGATCTTGTCATTGAGGTGTCAAAGTCAACATGAGCAGAGCATGAACGTAACGACAAAGTTTGGGACACTTGATAGTAAGAAGTTTAGTACACCCATAAGTTAGTGTCAAAGCATTAACTCCCATCCCTTGAGAGTGGTCTTTTTTGGGCTAAGCCCTAGAATATAGGATGTTAAAATTGAAATTATCTTCGCATATAAGGTATGCAACATTCAATATTTAAAGTATACCCTTCAAACAAAGAACAGAGACATCAATTAACGAATCCTCCCTTGCATGTTCACACAAAAAGAAATACAAGAGCAAGACCATTTTGCAATGTTGTTTTATAGTCTTATGGAGTAGGAAATGTATAAAACGTGATAAAGTGAGACACCTATCTTCTCTTTTGTAGAAAATGACTAGTCTAGTCACGCATGTATTTATGCTTTTTATAATGTTGCATAGACAAAATCATAAAATGAAAGTGACGCCCATGCATGCATGCATGGGTGCATGCATGCCCCCCACACATGGCCACCCTCGTACACATGATCCCCCCCCACACATGCATGCATGCATGAGGTAAACACGCGCGCATGCGTGTGCACACACACACATGCCCACACACATGTGCATGCATACACATGCATGCGCACAAACACATGCATGCGCAACTCATTGGTGCTTTTGTAATTCATTGGGGCTAAAAGCCTATGTGGGCGAGACTTCAATACCCCCATCATGTGCTCCATATTGGTGGCTTAGCAAAAACGCTATTTACTCTCTCTCTCTCTCTCTCTCTCTACATATATATATATATAGGTCAGCGAGGAAAATGTCCTATGTGTGGTGTGTGTGTAAAACAGATAGATAGATAGATAGATAGATATATAGATAGATAAATAGGTAGATATATCTCTATCTATCTATCTATTTTACACACACACCACACATAGGAGACATTTTACTCGCTGACACTTTATCTTTCTTTTTCATACTCATGGGGTTTCCCAATCAATGTGTTAAAAGGGACCTTATGACAAATGCATTGCAACCATGTATTCCCATGAAAAGTACTTTTAACTACTAGGACAAAGGCTAGATTATTCTAGACAACCCCAACCTATTACGGGTTCCATGCAAGTGATTCCCTTTGCTTTGATCATGAAAAAGAAACCTATATCATTCCTTATAGAAAATTGGTATGCATGTTAATGTTTTGTTCCCACCACTTTGGCAGATGTTGTTATATAACCATAAAGTGTTGGTTTTCTAGGTAGCATGAGAAATATCTCTTTGGACATAGTTAGAGGAAGATCCCCTTGACCTAAGCATGTACTCTCTTGCAATGCAAGAATAATGGCTCTTGATCTCCAAATACACGAATTTAGAGTGGCTGCTATGACTACAAATCTCAAAAAGAAAAGGTAGTCATTAAAGGATATTCCAAACTTAACTAGTTGCTTGCCTACCTTAGTTCACTCTATCAAACATGGATCTCTCATCAGACCCTTTTTGGTGGGCGCTTTGGTCTTTGCATGTAGGAGTAAGAGGTGCCTTTTTTGGTTTTGGGTTGAGGGGTTTAAGAGTTGACTCTAATGTCTCTACTTCAATCAAGTCTTTGCGCATATTTGTCTCCTAAGCATGCAAAGCTAGTTGAAGTACACACTATCACATATAAAACCTTTTTAGAGGTGACTCTAATGTATCTAATTCAACCAAGTCTAAGGGCATATTTGTCTCCTAAGCATGCAAAAGTAGTTGAAGTACACACGCTCATATATAAAACATTTGCATACACATTCCCATGAGTATAAGCACTATAACATGAAACTCTAGTCTTTCTTGAGAATACATGGAGGTATGGCATTGCTCTATAGAAGCCCTAAGCATAGACATGGGTTTTGAGTGCCTAAGAAGTTATATGTTAATATGAGTATATTTCTTCTCCTTGACTACCTTCATATAGACCATTTACAATTATATTGCTTGATCCCAAGAGTGAGTTGCACCTCCCTTCCTTGTCCCAGATGTGCACTAGAGGCCATGTGTAGCATTATAGCTCAAACAAAGCCTCATGCACACATAGATGATGCTAGAGATGATCTAGTCCATGAACCCACACCTTCCCATTACAAGCCTCGATGCACAAGCAAATGCATCCAACAATGTGATTGAAAACTCCTTATGTCTTGCCCACCGTACTCACAATCGATTTTGGCCAATTTGGCTACATGGTCCACTATCACTAGTTTGCAGGCATGCCACACACACCTCAAGTCCTTTACATTAAAGGTGTGTGGGTAGGAAACTAGTCAGCGGCCTTGAAATCCCATCTTTCCAAGTCATATTTTTGAAATTTCATGAAACTTAACCAATGATTCATTGTCTCTTAGAGAAGCTCCTAGCTCAATGACATTGATTAGATGCTAGCAGCAAGGACAACCACCATTCCTAGTTATTAGCATTATGTCCCACCCAATAAGATTACTTGATAGAGAGATGTCATTGCTTGAGTATTTGAACCAACATCAATTAACAATTTCTTTAAAATTCAAAGAGAATTTACATGCAACAAAAGCTAAGATTGGAGTTGGGTTGGCTTGAGCACTAATGTTAGCACTAATTACCAAGGCTGTACACACGTGCGCACACACACACACACTTTTTTTTAGTGAAATGACACCCACACGCGCGCGCGCGTAGAGAGAGAGAGAGAAGCAAGTAATGAAGTGAGCAAAGGAGCACATTTCAAAAAGCACCCCAAAAATTTTAGTTAATTGTATCCTCTCCACTTCTCTAATCAATTAATGGATTTCGTTTTTAGGATTGAATATCTTGGTTATGTACTGTCCCAAGTCAAAGTTCCTAGCATTAATTCCATTGCTCTTAGCTCTTTTCTTAGGAGTGAATCTTTGGGTCCTATCAAAAGCTATGGAATGGTGATTGACACACCATGTGGACATTGGGTTAGACACCTATGATGGTTAATGCCAGATAACAATGTATGACTAGGTCCTACTAAAAAGCATTAGAGTGAACGATTGAAAAACTTGGGTTACCTTAATGGTATCATTGCTAATTTCACCAATGCTAATCTTGAATATCGACACCCCAACTTGTATGCCAATTATGCTGCTATACAAGTCGCTCTTTATATGTTGGACTATTGCTAGGTTCAATGGAGGTGCCTGGGGAGGTGCTTTAAGAGCCAATGCACTACAACTTGTTTACTTGTCTAAAGATATCATTCTTCAGAGACTTGTGGAGATGCACCAAATAAGCTTTGGAGTGTTGAGAGGTCTAAGGGTCATGAGAGAAGGGGCATAAGTTTACGTGGGTGTGAATATTATTGGATCCTCGAAAAAGGGGGGTGCCCATGAGCGTGGGTAGGCAAGACCCCCCTGCTCATCCCTCACAATTGGACTTGCATGATTGTGCTTGCCAATAAGACGAAGTCTTCCTCCTCTGAACTTAACAATTCTAAATTGGGCATTCGGTGTGGAAATACAACCCTTTTCTTGCATGTGGGTGTGTACAGCCACCTGCCAACCACTGTCCAAATTAGTGGTGCGACGGGTTGCCGTCCTAGTTGGCCCAATAGGGGGATGGGCCTGGACACTCTCACGAAAGATTTGTGTTTGGCACATGAAGGCCACCTGCTCCATGGCCAACTTAAAAATTCTCCCACAAAGAGCCCTTGTTGGTGATTGAACCCGTGTCGATTGGCCCATTGCATCGCTACACCAATCATGCATTGGTGACATGATTCGAGAGCTCGCTCAATGGAAAACATGACCGTCGAGTGATTGAACCACCACAACCGGATGCCATTCTCCAATTATATTTCCTCTTCCACTAGGTGACGATCATTGAATGCTTATCACTTCTTTCATTTCACAGCATCAACTAAATGGATTTTCTAGACTCTATCGTGCCGTCGTCTTGAAGGAATCGAGGCCCCTTGATCCATCATCCAAGCTAGTTTCCATTTTGCTATTTCTGAATCCTGCAATGCTCGAACGGTTTAATGAGAGCAACGTGGTGGAATAGCTTATTTCTCTGGCACCATCGGTTCTCCAATCATCGTATCCCACGATAGCGGCTGACTGTAGCTGTACAACGGCTTTAATAATGAGATTAACGTGCCTGAAGAATTGATTTGGTTTCGCTGAGCCATCGATCGTAGTCAAGGTCGCCACATGCTCTGTGGCCTGCCATCCTCCAATTTGTGTTTTCAGCGGAGGTCAGGGGTCCAGGGACCGGGAGGACGTTTTACGCACAGGAGAGCAATGCGTGGTATGACTTTTTTGGTGTGGAAATCAGGGCGATGGGGAGGCAACAAGGCAGCAGATTTGCAACTATTGACAAAAAATGCAATCTATTGACAGTGGACAAATCGATGACGACGCGCTTGCAAACGCGAATACACCTTTTCGTTGTGGTGGTGGGGGTGGGCAAGGCCTGAGGAATCGGGACGGGGCTACGAGTCAATTTTCGGTGGATGAGGGGAGTATGTCCAAGGCGGGAAGTAGCCGTAGTGACAGCGGACAGCAGCAGCATGGAGCTTTCAACTTGCGATTCAACATGGAGCTTTCAACTTGCGATTCAATGCCGGAGAGAGACATTATGTCATAACAATGTGGGTCTCTTTTCTCATCAGCTCTTTTACGCTAGCAGGCAGGCTGTAGGCAAGTCATGAGAAGGAGATGGTCGATTTGGTGGAACGCGCAGGGGAAGGGCTTTATTACGGCGTTGCAGAAGGCAGAAAGAAGCACGGGAGGCGAGTGAATAATGATGATGGTAGAGAGATGGAGTGTGGGAGGCAAAGGCCAGAGGCAAAAACGAGCGTTATACAGTATCTATTTATGACCTGCAGAGGCTTGCCAATTTAGAGCTTGTAAGTATGTAAATTTTCATTGGCAGCGCCATAGCTGAATGAGCTTGTACGAGAAAGAGATGAGAGAGACGACCCAGCTGTCTTTGCAAACAGCCAAGCTGTGTGTGTGCTGTTGTTGGGCGCCCACCAACCTATCTGTACATACACACACACACACACACACACAACACACCGTCTTGTTGGGCGCCCTCTAATAACCCATTATTCACTTCCTCACTTCCTTGCTTTCTTTTCTTTCTTGCTTTTATGTATTTCTCTCCTCCATCGCTTCACACCACGGTCTTCATAGCTTTTGCATCCCTCTTTCAATTTTTGGCTTGCACGCAGTTGAGTTGCCTTCTGCAATCCCCCACTAAAAGACCCATCAATCACTGTTTGCATCACTTGCAACACATTTGCTCCCATATATACACTCCCTAGGGTACCACCTTTTTGTACATTGTCAGCATTCTCAGCTCGCAAAGCTGCGTGCTTTGCATTTCGATCAAGTTACATGCTCAAACAACACTTGCTTCAGCCCTCAAACGGTTAAATCCAAGTGGCAGTGCCTGGCAAACGGTTAACTGAGAGAATTGTATAGGGAGCACAGCATTTACTTGTTAGCTGGGCAAAATCTCAACATCTCTTCCAGAGGAGAACCTCAGCAATGATGCAAGGAAACTCTGCTCCAGTTGCTGCAGGCTCTTGAGCCACCACTTCACTCATCGCCTGCACTAACGAACTAATAAGCCCACAGCCTCTTCACTTCACTCATCCCGTGCACTAACGAACTAATAAGCCCACACCCTCTTCACCTCCTCAGCCCACAAAGCTTTTTGCCCCTTCTCTCTTCTCAAAGCTTGCGCTGCCCACTTCCCCATGGAGTCGAGCAGCAGCCCCCTGCTGCTGCTCGCCCTGCTCTTGCTCTTCCTTGCCCTCTACCCCCTCCCTGCCCTCGGAGTCACCAACCCCAGCGATGGTACGTCTTCCCCCTCGCCTCTCTTCCCAAACTGCTTCTTTGATTCAGTTTTGGAGCTCCATTTCCTTCCTATTTCCTCAAACTTCAATGCTCTCACGTACAGCTTTGAGCTGTTGTCAATTGGTTTTTTCCTGAGTCATTCATGTAACAAGGTACTGCTGGAAGGAGATGGTTTCCCTTTGCTTTGCAGCTAAATTTCACTGGCGTTCATTTTCCACAGCCTCCGCCCTCCAAAATTTGTTCACCAGTCTCAATTCGCCGGGTCAGTTGACGTCCTGGACCGCTAACAATGGAGATCCCTGCGGCCAATCGTGGAAGGGCGTTCAATGTAGCGGTTCTGCTGTTACGCAACTGTAAGCCTGGAAATGTCGTCCTTGTTCTTGTGGATTGGACGAACGCTGGCTTTGCTTGCGTTGACTCTACAAATGCAGTCCGAACTCACTGATCAGATCAAAGTTCTCTGTGCAGTAATCTTGCGGCTCTCGGTCTCTCCGGTCAGCTTGGTTACACGATGTCGCAACTCACATCTCTGACTGTTCTGTACGTTAATTCTCCCTTGCGAAAGCTATCTCTTTTGCAACTTCCGAACAAATTGAGATGTTAAGCTACAATGAATCTTGTGAACGGGCCTAACCAGAGTTCCAACTTTTCGAAGAATGGGAGCAGCTGCTAACGTTGACAACGTGGTGCGTGCTTTCCCATAGCAAATAGTCCACGCGGTTCTTTTAAGATCGCGATCCCTCTGTCTGTTGCTGTCTGGATGCAGGGACTTAAGCGACAACCAAATTTCTGGCAATATACCTTATTCTCTTCCGCCTAACCTCCATACATTGTAAGTCCTGGTTGCATATCAACATCCTTTTTCGATTCATTTATCAAAATATCTACCTTTGCCCCTTTGGAGGTTTGAGCGTGTGAGTCTTTGGCAACAACCCCCTGCCTTCATTTCTTTTTATCAATGAATTCGATGCTTTCGGAGCGTTTTTTACGGAGTGATTGATAGTGCCCAGTGAAGGAACGATCAACCTGACAAATCTTGTTTGCGGGAATAGAAATCTAGGGAATAACAACCTTGGGAGCAATCTGGCGTATTCGATCTCCACAATGATCAACTTGACATACCTGTAAGTGACATCTTTGCTACGCTTTGCACGCAGCGTTACTCTAGAATATCATGAGCTGAACATGTGCACTTGTGCAGAAACGTCAGTCATAACCATCTGAGCGGAGCCCTCGTTGATGTGTTCTCCAAACTTACGAACCTTTCTGTCATGTAAGCTCTATGCGGCATTGTGGTGTCGTCGATTGTTTAGTGATTACTTTTATTCAGAAAAACTGGACGAAAGGAAATGATAAGAAGAGATTAAGGACGGTCTCCGTAGCTAACTCCGATCTAGAGAATCTGCGTAGGGAATAGCTGAGGAGTGAGATGAATTTTCTCAGTTTGTTGAATTTTTTTAAATTCGACGGTCTTATCTTAGCTGTTTCCTGAAATGATGCAGCGATCTTTCCTTCAACACCATGACAGGGTCGCTGCCTCAATCATTCTCGAATTTGTATAACCTTGTATCCTTGTACGTCTTCTCTTCCAAGTACATAGTTTTACCTTCTTTTAGAGCTCGCAGGAGAATTTTCTTCGGACTGCATCCATACTAGAACTTTCGCTTGTGCAGATTTGTGCAGAACAACCAGTTCTCAGGAACTCTCAACGTTTTGGCCAATCTTCAGTTTCAGGATTTGTGAGTTGTTCCTCCTCCGTTTAAGAGCAGTCCAAATTACTCGTGCAGATGTGTTTGAATGATTGAACTCGGGAAATGTCGTGACTTTTTAGTGCCATTTTTCAGGGAAGTTGAGAATAATCAGTTTTCTGGTTGGGTGCCTGCTTCTTTCAGCTCCATTCCGAATTTCAAGTGAGACTGGTTATAATCTCAATTATGCATCGTGCACGCCTAGTACTTCGTCAAAACAACTTATGTTCCAATGCTTAACTTGGTTGTTTTTTCTATCATGCCACAGGGATGGTGGAAACTCTTTCAGCTCTTCTCCTGCTCCTCCTCCACCTCCTTTCACGCCACCTCCACCGGTTCCCAAGTCATCAGGAAGTTCAGGAAAGAAATCCAATTCCGGGAGGTCATCCAAAAACTCACAGGGCAGCAGCTCGGTCCTCAATAGTGGAGCCATTGCTGGAATAGTAATTGCAAGTATCTTGGGGGTCGTTGTTGCTGGTCTCATTGCCATGTATTTTCTTTGGAAGCCTCGTGAAGATGTCAATGACGAAGAAAAACAACAATTCACTGCGGCTGCGTTGGGACCAGTTACCCTTTCTGCTACCAAAAGTGAGTTCTCTCCCAGAAGTTGTGATGCAATGCAATGCAAAATTATGTGTTCATCTGAGAACAAGTTTTTCCCAGGTTTTTTGTGTATACATGCTCAGTAGGAAAAGATTGATGGAATTTAGACGTCTGCATACCAGACGTGGTTTACAAGACCCAAGTCCAGAACTAATAGCCACCTAGTTGAGGAATTATTGAGGGAAGTTCTGGTTCTTCTGAACTGGAATGAGGCTGCAATGTGGCATGCATATTTGACAGATGTATGTTGAAGATGGGTTTGGAAGAATTTACTTGACAATACAAATTCACTTTGCTCTACTCTTGTCATAGGATGCCCTTCTTGAAAGGATCCAGGTCATGCTCTTTGTATCCTGTAGTTTGTTGTTCACCTTGTCTTTTCCTGAACTAAATGGCATTTTGCGTGCCCCTCTACTCCATCTCAGACCCAACATCAGGCATCAATTTTCCAAAAGTTCCTCTAGGTGGGCTTCTACTCTATTTTAGATTCCATTCTACAAGAATCAAAAATTTAAAACGCTTATAGGTGGGCTTTTCATTGTCCTTTTCTTTATCTTACATACCATAAATTTCAACGCTACTCTTCTGTTTCACATCTCAGGTGTGCGACTTGGTTGCATAGCTTGTCTTATGACAAATTTGAATGCTAAGCTTTAGTTTCACATCTTAATGATGGGACCCCTTCGATGGACCTTCTTATCCTTCAACTACAATCATCAAAATTTAAAATTCCTCTAGGTGGGCTTTCGAGTTAAGTGTCATATAAGTTATTCTTGGGTTGCATATCTTGCATACCATGCCTTTCCACAAATTTCAATTCTACTCTTATGTTTCACATCTCAGGTGTGCGACTTGGTTGCACATTTTGCTTAGCTTGTCTTATGACAGTTCAATTCCAACCTTTTGTTTCACATCTCAATTATGTAACCCCTTCGTTGGACCTTCTTGTCCTTAGAATGTCTTAGCTTGGATTTATGTGCTGTTTATAATGGATGAGCTCATGCCCTATTTTGCATTGTCCATTGGCACTTTTCTGCAGGTTTTGTTTACGCTACATGGCCTCCTTAGCATTGACACCACGTCTATTTTGTAGTTCTAATATATTATAGTGTTGTACGTTTTTTCCATCCTAACTATGGTGGCTCATTTGTTTTTAGATGCCTACTTTCATTTTTATTTCCCAATCTTGTACTTTCTTTCCATACTAAGTTTAGTAATGAGAACATAAGCGTAGCTTTGCTAACTAAGTTATTTTATTCTGGTTTTCCTCATTCATATTTTTGTTTGAAGTCACTTACAAACTTCCATCTATCCTTTGTTTTGTCACTTGTTTTATAACAATTTTAATTTGTGAGGTTTTATATATTAGAGTTTTATGAGAATGTGAGCCGGTGTCATGATATTGAAACTTCACTATGTGGTGTGTTTTTATAGTATGAGTTGGGGCATGCTCTTGGATACATCTAGATATATGTTTCCACCGTATTAGCGAACATGCAAATTTCACCTTGTGAAGTTTTCATCCATGTTGCGGCTTGTTGATCTTGTTTCTCATAAGTGGTGCATTGCACTATCAGGCACATATCTTTTTTAGCTTAGATTTGTTGTTTGGTAGAGGCTAAATCGTGTAGTCTTCACACGTAGTTGTAGTTTGAATAAAGAGAATGTGGACTACTTTTTGATTAGCCTTCTCCTTGTGAAGTTTTTGTCCATGTTGCGGCTTGTTGATATTGCGATAAATTCTTCCTTCAACAGGGCCAAACTGGTGGTTGTAGACCATAATATATACATAGGCTCTCACACATACATATCCACCCACACATACTCATCCTTTTATACAAAAGTCTTTGTACTAAGTCCATTTTCCCTGATGTGTGGGTATGCTTGGCAATGGAGGACCATACGTTCCTCATTTTAAATGCTGTTTGTACCATGATATGTCCTCGAGACAATCGTGCATTTCATACCTGTCCATTTGACTGATTTTTTTTTTGTAGAAGTCTATCTTCAGCCCTGGGTCTTGCCATAGTTTCTGTAGCATTTTCTGCATGACCAGATTTCTGTTTTCTTCTCCATGCTCTTAGGGATATAGGCAGCCGGTATTTCCCACTGTTCCATCCATTTATCCCCTTCTCTATGCCACCCTATGGTTCTTGTGGCCTCCATTGCCTTGCGTGGGATCCTGCTTGCTTGTATCCTTCTTTTCGAGCTTGTTGAGGTGGGCCATGTATTGGCATCAGGACAGCATGTACTGGCATCCTTTGCTGTCTTGCATGACCGGATGTGCAGAATAATGATTCTCTTGCATGATAAGGCAATACATGAGTGTGCATTTGCATCTCTAGAATCCCATCTAATCTGATCCTGAGTTAGGAATAGTAGTGACAGGAGTACTAGAGGAAGAAGAGTCAAGAAGATTCCCCCTTGGAGGAGTGCCAGCAGTAGGGGCAGCCACTTGAGCATTGGCTGGCCTCAAATCAACACCTGAAACAATATTCCAGACAACTAGAATATGCTTCATAAGGTAGGACCACATAGGAGTTGGTGCCATCCAACTTATCATCTTCACGGAGAATGCCAAACAAATCATTGTTGTTGCCAACCATTGTAAAAAGCACAAGTAAAAGTGCACTGACCAAGTGATTCAAAAATAGCCTCAAGGCTTTCAACTGCAAATAGAAGCTAAGGCAAAAGCCCCACAATCTCAAAGGGCAAAATGGTCAAAAAGAGGGCAAATGTTGAAAAGCCCCAATTTAAGCTGCAACTTTGCAAATGTGACCAAATGTCCTGCAATGTCTTGTCAATTTCACTGAAAACTGCCAATTTCAGATCAAAGCAGGCAAATGTCACTGCTATTTGAGCAAATGTGACCAAAATAACCTGCAAATCTGAGAATATCCTGCAATCTGCCTACAATAAACCCAAAAGCCCCAAATTTCTGCAAGAAATTGCAACCAAAAGGGGCAAATTGATTGAAAGCCCCAAACTTGGCAATGCCCCTGCAAATGCCCCAAAAATGTATGCAAAATTGCAATGCAAGACCAAAAGCGCCAAATTTCTCCTACTTGAAACCACAGCCAAACAATGGCTTCAAGATGAACTTGTGTAGCTAGAACAAATCCCGAAATGCACGAGTCTCGAAATACCTGCAATAGAAAGAACCTGTATGGACAACTTGCAGCTAAACCGTACTGTCGTACAGCGCTGTACAGCTAAACCGTACTGTTGTACAGCGCTCGGGGAGATGTACAGACGGACCACAGGGGATTGAACGGCTGACGGCGCAGGTACGGCAGGTGTACGGCGTGATGTGTACGGCGTGATGGCACAAGCTGGAGTCCTCCCCCTCAAGAGGTAACATTCTTGCTTTTGCAAGTATGATGGATATGGAGTTTTAACCCGCCCCAACTCACCGATGACAAAGTATTTGTGGATGGTCTAATGCCGTCCCCTCAAGAGGTAACATTCTTACTTTTGCAGTATGATGGATATGGAGTTTTAAACCGCCTTAACTCCCTGATGAAAAGTATTTGTGGATGGTCTCTAAATCTACTGTTTGTATGAGCATGGAGTACAGACGCCTTCTCGTGTCCCAGCCACGCAGTAGAGCCTTCTTTCATTTTTTTTGGGGGGGGGGGAGAGGGAGGCGTCGCTGGCCTATGAGACAAGGTACAAAATGAGAGTAACTCATACAAGCCTCTTTGGGCTGAGGCTAGTGGCCGTTTGCTGAGTACTATGCTAAACGAAGCTCAAAACTGAAAGCTCAAAGCTGCTTTGAGTACTATGCTAAACTAAGCTCAAATCTCAAAACTCAAAGCCAATACTCAATCTCAGAATCAAAACACATAACTAGGTGCCATGTATTTGTGTCTGTTGGATGTTCTCGTTGTGGCGGGGGGCATGGTTTTCGTGATCTTTGTATCCAATGAGCCACATCGAGAGTGACGTATTTGCTCGGGCGATCCCTGTGAGTGGAGCTATGATGGGCTGAAACTGCATCGTCATGTGTGACGCATAGATCTCTCCTCGTCTTCATCTAATCCCACCGACGCATGCAACCCTCATATCATCTATATCCTCATCCTACTTTGCCATGTCCAGAGGCAGTCTCGAATGCATAGAAATATGACGTGTCGCTGAGCACGATCCATGCTCATCTCCCGAGGTACTGTCTACTCGTGCTGTGTAATCTGGCGCAGTAGGGTCTCTCTATGTCGGCGCATCTCCTTTTGATAGAGGCCAATGGAAACCTGGTCGTGGAAGTGAATCAGCCGAGAAAGTGGCCAACGAGTGTTTCCCTCCTAAAAGAGACAATGGTACAGTCTTCGGATCTCATAATCAACAAGGCTAGTATACATGAAACGCTTCTCTGTCTCCAGCTCTTCCATTGTGCATAATCTGTAGATCCGCTGCTCTCTAGGCGTACCGTACCTGAATTAATGGGATGAGTCTCGCATTTGAACGACGCCAATCCTTAGGGCATGTGAGACTCGCCTCTCCTCGAGATATTGGGGTGTGATAATCATTCCATCCTCCGATACTCTCAAGAATTGGTCGCATCTTGGTGGTCCCCTCCCCAAGTCCGTGACGCATGAAGCTTGAGTACCGTATAATATGGTTGATCTCATCCTCTGGGACCAAGGGATCAAGGACATTCAAGCAGTGCTGAAAGGGAGGATACGGTCCATCTGAATACCATGGTTGCCAAACCATCTTGATTTGTGTGCATTCGACGCCATTTGGACCTCACTCTCAGCTAGTCATATTTCAGTAGTCTCCCTCTAGGTAAGACCTAGACCCTATGAAGAGTAATGACCGTCTAGAAGATGGCATTAATATGGAGTGGTGTCATGGCAAACTCTACGTGCACGATTTGGTGGGAGGCTGAGGCCCTTCTTCCGAATTATCTTCAATTCCATAATCACCTGTAGCTTCTTGAAACGTCAGTCGTCGTTGATAGGTACACCCTCATAAAGGTGTTGCGTACATGGTTGTTAGTCTCACTAGTGTGTCAAACAACCAGCCCTTCGTGGGGATCTTGGTAATGCCTAAAAGCATTGTCGCTCTAGATGAGCTAGAAGCTCCCTAAGTCGTGCCCTTGTTGCATGGGTCATTGTGAAGCCTGGCCCCAGGAAGACTACTCGATAAGTATATCATTGTACAATCTCCATTGGCTCTCCTCTGTAAGTGAAGCTGTGTCGGTTAAGTCTGCCTTTGAGGTGTTGAAAATCATAACCTTGGTTTTGCTGAGGTTGACTGTCAGGTCTATCTCTCTACTAAACACCTCTAGGGCCTCTAGGTGTTTTTGTACGCCTATGGCTGAAGAGGATAGAAGGACTAATAACAGTATCATCAAATTAGATAGCAACGATCCCTCACCTCGTAGGCGGTCAATGAAAGTCATGATCTCATCAATATAGAGCCCAAGTAATATTAGAGAGACGGGGGTTGGGGAGAGAGGGAAGGAGATTATACGGGACATAAATGAGATCTTACATCGAAGTTTGCAAGTTGCAACTCTATAATTTTCTATCTACAGCCTGCGACCTTGAGAGAGAGAGAGAGAGAGAGAGAGAGAGAGAGAGCAAAAAGAAAGGGAGGAGGTGGGGAGAGAGAGAGATAATATGGCTCTTGCTAATGTCAACTGGAGAACCAATAAGATATATTGGACAAGTGTCGTATTCAATTGTACTATGGCTTGGCGAGAGAGAGAGAGAGAGAGAGAGAGAGAGAGAGAGAGAGTGTCGTATTCAATTGTACTATGGCTTGGCGAGAGAGAGAGAGAGAGAGAGAGAGAGAGAGAGAGAGAGAGAGAGAGAGCATGTTATGCTCATTTACCTTTTTTGCCATGATTGAGGTCATGCCAGACCATTACATAAGGATGTCTTCTATGGGATATCTCTTTCATGGTGCAATGTGCTCACTGCCAACTTTTATGTTTTGGTTCTTGTTGATAACCCCATTTTCTTTCCAAATACGTGCTTCCACCATAGGTCCATAATACTAAGAAAAGCCGCTCAAGTCGAGGCTTTGAGTATGTTTGCTCATTGCCAACTTCTCTCATTTTTTCATTCTCGTTCATAAGCCGATCTTTCCACATACATGCTTCCACCATGGGTCCATACTACTATGAGAAGGCGCTCAAATCGAGGCTTTGAGTATGTGCGAGTGTCTGGTTATGTATGTGTGAGAGCATATGTTTATACTATGGTGTATATCCATCATTGGGCATTGATGACATTGATGGGGATGTCATAGTAGTTAGTCCTTGCAATGTGTGGTGGAGTATATGGAAAACCACCTCTTGGTGATTGTCATGAGATTGAAACTTCATTATTTGTTTTGTTTTTAGATTGTGTGCTTGCTCATTGCCAACTTTTCTCTTTTTTTGTCCTCATTCATAATCCCATCTTATTTCCACGCTCATGCTTCCACCACAGCTCCACACTACTTAAGAGAAGGCACTCAGGTCGAGGCATTGAGTATGTGGCATAGTCACATGCAAACCCGTTATGCCCCGTTAAAACCTCGAAATGACGAAACAGGTGAACGTTTCAAAATAGGACGAAACGCTTTCAACAAAACCTCTGTTTCATCCAAATCAAAGTACACATTTTTTGTCCCATTTTTTCTACAATCCATATACTTTTCAGTTTTGACTCCATAAATATTAAATGGTCTAAAGTTGAAACTTGAGAAAGGAGAGTGAAAGCTTGAATTTAAATAAATAAGAATGTGTTTGTGTTTTGAATTTCCTTTTTAGGTGCCTTGACTTGTATTTCTCGTTGTTCACTTTAAACTTGAGTATACCGTATCTTATTTGCCCCTATCCTTGTATATATTCAGTATCATTTTGAATGCTATTCGAAATTTAAGAAAGGAGATTGAAAGCTTGAAGTTAAATGAATTTGAAGAATGTGTCTTGACTGTATTTTCCTTTTCAGGTGTCTTGACTGTATTTTCCTTTCTTCACTCTAAACTTGAATGTAACATATCTTATTTGTCCTTATCCCTGTATATATTAAGTATCAATTCGCAACCTATCTGTTTCGTCTAAGAAGAAACGAAACAAAATGACCTGTTTTCATTTCCCTTAACTATGGTGTAAGAAAATATGTTTTGCACTATGGTCTACATCCATTATTGGGTGTTGATGACATCAATGGGGATGTCATAGTACTTGTGTTCTCTTTTTTCCGAGCGCCCCTCAGGCAATCCTTTTATGACTGTTCCCTTCTTGGAGGCAACTTCTGTTAATATAATTGTCGGGATTTCACCAATTTTAAAAAATGTGTGTGTATGTGTGTGGTCTTTTCTTTATTTGCTTTTTCAAGTGTTCTCTGCAGCAATCTTTTTTTGACTGCTTGCACTCACTACATCGATAAAAAAGTGTGTGTGTGTGTGTGTAACTCTTGGATCTATGGGCTCTAGGGATTTGTCATTTCTTCCATTGCTCCGTGCATCTCTCCCTTCAGGATGCACATTACATGGGAGATGTTCCTGCGGCCCAGTTAGAGGTGTTCTTTCATTGTTTCTAGTTTTGTTGTACTGGCTGCTCCTCACTGGAGCAGCTATCATGTGTTTTCTTTTCAGTAGTAGCTGTCCCACTTTGGAACATGTATGAATGTACATTCTTCTTCATAAAAGGTTCTTTTACACAAAAAAATGTGTGTGTGTGTGTGTAAATCCTGCATTCCACTAGCTCATGTACCTAGGAGCCAACCTGTTTAGCTGGTTGTATAGAGACTTGTATTTTATAGATTCGGAGATTGAATGATATTTTACTTATTTTGCAAGTTATCTTTTCTTGGAGTCCTGTTCAACCGAGAGAGGGAGAGAGAGAGAGATTTTGTGTTCCTAGAATAGGACAAGCTTAGATTAGAGACTAATTGCTTTTAGTCTAGAGGCAATTCCTTTTTGTCCTTTGTTATATCTTGCCATTCAATAGAATGTCTGCGTTGGGGGTGTTCTATTTTTAAAGGCCTAGAGGGTGCACAGAATTGAACTTTTCTCTATTTTTGGCAATGAACAGCTGCTAAGGAGAAGCCTGAGTCCAGGTCGACGCTATCCTCATCAGAGGTGACTTTAAAGCGTCCACCTTTAGAGAGATATGAAGCGCCAGCTGTGGAGAAGCCTTCTGGGAGAAAACCCTCAAGCAAGAGAACAAAGAGCGCCATCTCAGCCTCAACTTACTCTGTTGCTGACTTGCAACTCGCAACCAACTCTTTCAGTCAAGAGAACCTTATTGGTGAAGGTGCACTCGGTCGTGTGTACAAGGCTGAGCTTCCGAATGGCAAGGTAAGGTTCAGGTGGCTGTGAGCTGCTTGTGTAGACTGGTCCTATATTTCCTGAAGCTAGTATAAGCTGGCTAGTATAAGCTGCTTTCTGAGTCTGATCGATTTTTGTGCAGCTGTTAGCTGTTAAAAAGATCGACTCTTCATTTTCTTCAGTGCAGAAGGATGAGGATTTTATTGAAATTGTATCAAATATATCTCGTCTCCGCTATGCAAATATTGCTGAGCTGGTTGGGTATTGTATTGAGCATGGCCAACGACTGCTGGTTTATGAGTATTTTAGCAAAGGTACATTACATGATACGCTCCATATTGCTGATGAGACTGCAAAGAAAGACCTAACTTGGAATGTTCGTGTGAAGATTGCTTTGGGCACAGCCCGGGCCCTTGAGTAAGCTTCACTGAACTTAGTATCCGACTGCAGTCTATAACTTGTGTTCCTGTGATGGTGACCTTATTTCTGTGATTGTGACCTTATTTGAAGGTATTTTGGGGGTCTGCAACTTTGTTTTTGTGCAGGTACCTTCATGAGGTTTGCCAGCCTTCTGTTGTGCACAAAAACTTGAAGTCTGCCAATATTTTACTCGATGATGAACTCAATCCTCATCTCTCTGACTGTGGAATAGCTGCATTTTCACCGAACTCAGAGCGGCAGGTACATATCAATATTTATTTGATTTCTGTTTGCATCAAACTTGAGTGAAAGCTAGCTTCCTCAAAATAGGCCCATATTCATAGCAGCGTCTTCTGCCTGCGTAATTTTAGGTCTCTACCCAGATGATGGATTCCTTTGGCTACAGTGCCCCAGAATATGCGATGTCTGGAATTTATACTTGGAAGAGTGATGTTTATAGTTTCGGTGTAGTGATGTTGGAGCTCCTGACAGGACGCAAACCTATGGACAGGTAACTGAAATGGTCCCTGCTCTTTATAAGCTGATGAGCACTTCTATGCTCTCAAATACGGAAGTCAGGAAAGCTCCCTTTTCGTAACTAACATGATGGCTGTTTGCTTGTAGTACAAGGCCGAGGGCAGAACAATCCTTGGTGAGATGGGCAACCCCCCAGCTTCATGATATCGATGCTCTAGCAAAGATGGTTGATCCTGCTCTTAAGGGCTTATACCCTGCCAAGTCCCTTTCACGTTTTGCAGATATTATCTCTCTGTGTGTCCAGGTTTGTTTCAGTCCTTTCTCTTCTTTCTGAATAGATTTTCTAGAGGTTTGAAAGACTAGGTACCCAGTCTGGTTATGAATAACCTTGTCCAAATGCTGCTCTGTGCTTTGTATCAGCCCGAGCCGGAGTTCCGACCACCAATGTCAGAAGTGGTTCAGTCTTTAGTGCGACTGATGCAGCGGGCAACTCTCAACAAGAGAAGATCTGGCGAAGAACAGAGGAGCTCTGATACCCATGACCCATCAGAGGGCTCCTTGTAACTCGAAAAAGACCACAACGGCTTCCTTGGACTTTGGAGATGAGTGATGAAAGTATGAAAGATGGGGCTGGGGGGCTTCATGATGTCTCCTCTTCTTATTCGTGTAGAAGCATTTCAGAGCCTTCTTCGAACCAAAAGATCATTGAGAAGTTTTGAAGCATGGTCTCAGACCACGTCATTCTGGACTGTCGGTGTTAGAATGATCGCTGCTTCTACAAGTGAGACAAATAACAAAAGCTGAAAAAGAGGCAGCATATGCACAGTCCAATTTGAGCTGATGCGGGAAGACAATTCCTCATAGTGACCACATGACATGGTTTTGGAAAAACTGGCAAAGGACTTTCTTTCAGCAACTAATACATACATTTTCTGGAGGACATTCCCCTTATGTGTGTTTTGATCTTTAAACTATAATTTCCTCCTATGCTGCTACTACTATTCACAAAGCCCATGTAACTAATTATGCATACATGCCTTACCTCTTCTTTGTCAAAGCATGTATGTAAGGAGGAGGCACGCAGAGAATGAGCCAGTCTTTACATTGTTCTCTTCTTCCAAATGGTAAGAGATGGAAGGAGGTGAACTGTTTCTACCATCCTTCACAAGGAGGAAAAATAAGATTTTGTAATGTTTTATTTTGGCTACCTGGAGTGTGCACTAAATTTTCACGTTGAAGATCTAGTGGCAGTTAATGGATCTACATGATTTTTTTGACATCAAAGCCCTGGGTCCTAAGAAGAACATAATGCCAGGTAAAGATTGCATACTACTCACTCTCGTGTATGCAGTATATGCAAGAAATATCACGTCAACCACCTAATGTAATTATTTTTTTTGCTGTCATGTTAGCTGTGCTTCATTATCCACCCTTGGTGTGTGCTATCATGTGCATGTATGTAAAGTAACAATTTGATGTACATTATTGTCCACTTCAGTAATTACTTGCTACGAAAAGATTGCATACTGCTCACTCTCTTGTGTATGCAGTATATGGAAACAATTTTCATGTCAACCACCTAACGTTTTTGCTGTCATGTTAGCTGTATTTCATCATCCACCCTTGGTGTGTGTTATCATGTGCATGTATGTAAAACAATTTTGTTTTGTTTTGAGAGCCGGCCTAAAACAATAATTTGAATCATGCCTTGTGAACGTACATTGAGGGGGCAGAGAGAGAGAGAGACTATTATTGTCCATTGCATACTCCTCACTCTCTTGTGTATGCAGTATATGGAAACAATTTTCACGTCAACCACCTAATGTTTTTGCTGTCATGTTAGCTGTGTTTCATCATCCACCCTTGGTGTGTGTTATCATGTGCATGTATGTAAAACAATTTTGTTTTGTTTTGAGATGTTTGTGGTGATTGGTTTGGACTGTGAAATTTACGCCTATGTCAAGATTGTGTGTGGTAGGAGTGAAGAGTTGATTGCTGAAGTAGGGCGATCGCTCAGCTTGGTCAAGAAACATGAGTGATTCCATAGAGAGGTGATGCCCGGGAGGCAAAAGCTGCTTTCCTGTTTTTGGGACGTTTATTTTGACGGGCTCGTGGGAAATTATCAAGTTACAATAATTTCCCACGAGCCCGTCAAAATAAACTGCCCGAAAAATCGACAGCCGTTGTCGTGAACAAATAATTACTCTGACGTTCTTCGAGGGACAGACAAACTGACGCTGTTAGATCACATCGAGATCTAATGGCCATCATAACAAATGTTATCGATTTTCGACTCGATCCTATGGCCAGAAAAAGGTGCTGCTCGCGTCCCCTTAGATTCGATTTTCGATCGCGTGGCTCACAAAACTCGCTCCTTGCTCGCCTCCCCTCCTACAATGCTGGGCTGGAATCTCAGTTTTCAAGCTCTCTGGGCTGGCATTTGACTGCTAGGAGGCCCGGCTGAGCCAGCTCTCCAGCTCCATGGGGATGCAAATAAATCCTGCGAACAGAGCTCCCCTAGTAGAGCCACTGGCTCACGCGGTGGCTCACGCGGGGAGGGCCTCTTAGCAACTATTGTCCATGGCACGGAGTTCTTGGTAGCAACCTTAATCGAATTGCAAGTGTAATGGGAGAGCAAAGCAAGCTGATTGTTGTGCTGCAAGTGTGCTGGTATAGGAGGAGATTTTTTTTTAAATAAATTGAGCAGGAAACTCTTTCGTTACCTTAGCTAAACCCCTAAACCTTAAACCCTTAAGAGGGCTTCGTGTTGAGCAAGGCATCATCCCTTTCCAGCTTCTCTCCTCTACTTCTCCGCGTGACATGTGGCACTTCAAGCTTCTCTCCACCCACCACGTGGCATACTCTTCAAGGGTGAAGCCTTAACGTGGTAGCCTGAACTTGGATATAAATAAACAAGAGACACAAGGTGTTGGAAGCACTGCCTACCATCACCAAATGGCTTTAGGCTTGTTGTCTTGTCTCAACCATGGGCTTCTTGATTAATGTTTGAAAAGCAGACAAGAGCTACCTCATCTCATCTTCTCTCAACATAATTGAGATATGGAAGAATTATGTGGTAGACTATGGTTGTTGAGGTGGTCAAGGCTATTGAGGACATTGTATCCAATTGGAGTGATCAAAGTGGTTGAGGAGAAGGAACTTTTAAGAGCCTCTTCATTTTTCTCAAATACCAGTTTTGTTTTGCTTAAATCTCAATTTGGAGCATCCCTCTTGCTGCAATTGTACACCTTGGAGTTGAAATCCATATCATTTCCAATTGGTTTTTTTTGTGAGAAGGAGGTTAAAGGGAAAAAAATGGTTAGAGGGAAAATAAGGGGGAATATTTATAACTTTTTGATTTAAAAATTAGGGAGCCTATAGCTAAGCAGGTCGTAGGACCTCTTTAAGTATCACATTTCTAATGTTCGTCCCATCGGTTGCAAGGCCTTTACAACTCGCTCAAAAAAGTGTACAAGATGTTTTAGCTTCCAACTTCGATGTACCTCATGATGGATCTGTTTTAATGTGGAGTGACAAGAAGAGAGAGAGACCAAGCTTATCCAACTCATAAGTTTGGATTTCATTCCACACCACACACTTAATCAATGTGTGTTCTTATACAAAAGATTAGGATTAGGGTCCTTATCCCCAATTCACTTGTCAACACCCACTCATCCATGTAGTGTGCACTCTCTTGCTTCTACTAGGAAGGGATTTTCAACATCCCCTCTCAATGCCAACATGTGAAACTTACATGTTGAGGATTGCATACAAGATAACATAGCATGCGGTAGCAAAATGCCAATGTACAAGATGCCTATTCCTCTTTCACTTAAAGGATTCCATCAGAGGTGTCATTTGACGAGCTTACAAAGTTGCCCGTCTCATGTGGCTTCTTGCAATCTTTTGCAAGATGATCGATTTCACCACAATGATGACACTTCGTAAAGGGTTTTTCAGAAAGCAATGGGCCTCATCATGATCCTTTTTCTTACAAAGATTACATCTGAATTCATTAAAAGACTTTCTTCTTTCCATGACCCACCGATAGGGCTTGCCCTTGAATCGATGTAGACGTACCCCTCACCCTCTCCTTTCTTTGCCTTGATGTTTCGCTTTTCATCAAGCAAATCACTACTAATGCTTTTCAATTTGGGGTCAGGGAGATGCTTTAATGTTGTAACGAGGTTCTCATACGGTTCAGGCATGCTCTTGAAGATCACAACAATCACATCCTTCTCTTCCACCTTAGCATCAATGGTGGCCAATTGGTTGTGATACTATGGCGCTCACTTATAAAATCACTTAACTTTTCATTTTCAGAAAAGCCTAAACCAAACAATAGGAGAGTGCTTGCCACTTGCTCCATAGAGTCGATCCAACTCATTCTAAGCTGTCTTTGATGACATGGCTCTCACCACCAAATGAATGAGCTTGGGATGAAGGTTTGGAGCAATGAAGGCCAGCGCTTGCTCTTAAGTGTCTTCCTTATCCGCAATGATGTCAATCTACTTCGTGCCTTTCACATAGGGCCACAAACCTTTATACGTTAGGAGGTATTTTACTTGGGTTTGCAAGAATGAAATCCTTCCCCATCAAATGGTTTAATGTGCCTAAAATATCTCTTTTGTCGACATTTAGACTTCAAAACTGTAATGTGAATATTCCCAAGGGAGAAAGATGTGAAAGAGTAGAGGAGTGAGCTACAAATAAATCATTCAAAGGGAACCTCATCAAAATGAACTCCCAAGATGGTGAGAAAAATAGCCAACTTTGCAATTGACTTGTAATAAGAACCTTAGAGCCAAAAATATTAATCTTCCATGTGTCAGATAACCAAGCCACCTTTGAACCTTAGAGAAAACTTTGGTATAGAGAATTCGTCACCCACAACGTTACATCTCATCATAGAAGGTTACGTCACTTTGAAAAGAGCTATACAATACAGGTGTCAAACGTGTTAAGATGCTCCTTCTTGTCATAATAGCAAGTAACAAAGACTAGTAGAGTGGTTGCCAGATGCTCCTTCTTGTCATAATAGCAAGTAACAAAGACTAGTAGAGCGGTTGCCTTGACGACAAAAAATAGAGACATGCAACAGCAGTAGCAGCATGAGATCTATTCGCTAGGCGTTACTGCTGAGTAGTGGAGTCAAACAGTAGTATAGTCGCCATAGAGGAAAACTTCAAATAAATCGGTACATATCCTGAGACAATGAATGGTCAAAGTAGGTTCTCTTTCCACTCACGGATCTCATCCAGAGTCATGAATGGTGTATCATTAACTATGTGATGCAGATAACTCCATGCTGGAGGCAGTCTGGTGCTTTGTGTTAGAGGTTTACGCGTGTACCACAATGAGAGTGTCTACCCATGAGAACACTGTGAGAGTTGCCAAACTAGGGCTTTATGCTCGAGCTATCACTAGGATCTTACGCTAAACTATCAAAACCAAGTCATGTGAGAATATGTGTATGCCAAAGATCAAGCCTGTAAAATAAATATGACAATTGTGTCGGGAGTGCTGTACAAGGCTGATGGATACGTGTCGGAATCAATGCCAAAAGATAGTCAGCAATGTGTGACTTTACATGGGTGGCATGTGTGTGCAAGATGTGTACAACAATCTTGAATCTGAGAGGAAGATCACTCTACTAAGTGTCACACCAAGTGATGAACTGCCAAATGCCAAGAGATTGAACTGGTGTCTATTGTGTGTGTGTATAATGATGATAGAACCTCATGGACTAACATTAGTGGGAACTAATTGGATGATATGGCAATGGCTTAAGAACATGGCTTGGTGGAGTTTAATCTCCTCTATGGATGTACTAGTCCACAATGAGACTACACATCGAAGTGCAAAAAAGCAACAAATGGATTTTATCTTGATTCATTTTATGTGTTGGGTATGCTGCAATGGATTAGGAGGTGGTTCCTGTGATGAGGATTCAATGATGTTGACCTATGCATAAGAAAGACTATAGATTTGAGGTGCTCATCGTGTAGATCACGATCTGCTGAGCATTTTTGCTTTTTGGAGCACCTTGAAATTCCCTCTGGATCAAAAGTTATGGGCATTTGAAATTTGCACCACACTTTGTCCAAGGAAGGGTCCAAATTGATGATGTGGTATGTGGTGATATGGCATGTGGTGATGTGCCAGTGTGATATGGCATTGGTGTTCACATGCTGCTTACCAAATTGTGCCTATGTGGCACATGTTGATGTGGCCTATTGATTGGGCATGCTATTGACATGGCACTGCCATAAGGCATGATGATGTGGTAGGCAAGTGCAGTGGCACGAGTGACTTGGATAGCTTGCGTGTGGTAGTGCTGACGTGGACTGTCGCATGTGCTATTGATGTGGCACAAGGGTGGCCACTAATAATGTAGAAGAAAAGATAGCCACATGGTTGCCTACATGGCAGTGTGACATGGATAAAGCTAATGTGGCAGTCACTAGGGTCACCCGACATGGTAGCTTAGGTGTCAACGATGTGGCAAGAAAGCCACGTATGTTGACATTGCAGATTGGTTTGCCATGTGGTAGATAACCCTAAAGGATTCTTTTGAATCCTCGAGATTCTATCAAAATATTAAAGAATTTATTCGATGATTATTCTCTCAATGGTCACCATTTTTCGTCTGCTTCTGTTTGGTACATTTGTTGGAGTCAATGAATGAGTTGCTCGCCTAACGGAGGTGAAGCTTGTTGTCATTGTTGCTATTGTTTATGATCCATTGGAGTGTTGTTAATGTTCGGAGGAGGAAATAGACCAATTAGCACATGAAAACAAAAGTTTCCAGGTGGAAAATATTATGCTGAAGAAGCAGCTCTCAGCATTAAAACCCATGGACGAACAACTGAAGACCATGGTAGATGTGGAGACTAAAATAATTGGCACCTTCGTGCCATATGTAGAGGTGGACAGTCTGAAAGTGCAAGTCTCAGACTACATGATAGGTTTATGGGCCCAAATCCAAAACAGACTGCAAAGACAACCAGTGCAAGCCTAAGACTATCAGAAAGAAGCCACAGCAAACTTCCTGTTGAGAAAACAGGTGGAGGAATTGCAAAAAGAAGTCTATCACTTGAAGTCCAAGAGTTAAAGTCGTGGCTAATGAAGGCTTTGATCTAGGTGTTTTTGATGAGACATGCTCACTTTGATCCACTATGTGGGTCGTTGAATCACGTTGTAGTGCGAGTTTAGGAGCTGGGGCGCTTGCGTTGCCCATTGGGCCTAGTCTACACGTTGTACATTTGGTTCTATGTGGTCGTTGGAGTGCATGGCATGGAGGCGCGTAGCCTGAGGACTAAGCCACCTTGACAACTAAGATTTGTTGTGGTGCTGTCAGTTGCTCGACGGCTATAGAGTTGTTGGCTATGAGCCGTGGGCTAGGTTGAAGGTGACTTATACATTGCAGTAGTCATTGATGGCCACGTTTGTTGAGGAAATTGTTTGAGGTGCTAGTCGGTTGGCATTGTGCAGGACCCTGAGTCACTGGCGTTCTTAGAGTGCCAAAGCCACCATTGAGGGGTTGTCTTGCTTGTTTGTTGAAGGCGTCATGCGCTTTGGAGCTTCGACTGGAAATTGCTTGTGGTCCTTTAATAGTTTACTAGTTTATGTGTCGTTCCAATCGACGGGGCCGTTGTTGAAGTTGATGTGGAGTAGAGCTCACCGGTTGGCTAAGTTGCCACTTCTAGGAGCTCGATTGTTGAAGGTTGTTGCTAAGGCTACTATTGTGCATTGGAGGAGGTGTTTGGAGTCGCATCCGGTGTTGAAGTCGTTGTAGGCTGTGAGCCGTGGGCTAGGTTGAAGGTGACTTATACATTGCAGTAGTCATTGATGGCCATGTTTGTTGAGGAAATCGTTTGAGGTGCTAGTCGATTGGCGTTGTGCAGGACCCTAAGTCACTGGATCTCTTAGAGTGCCAAAGCCACCCCGTTGAGGGGTCGTCTTGCTTGTTTGTTGAAGGCGTCATGCACTTTGGAGCTTCGACTGGAAATTGCTTGTGGTCCTTCAATAGTTTACTAGTTTATGTGTCGTTCCAATCAACGGGGCCGTCGTTGAAGTTGATGTGGAGCAGAGCTCAGTGGTTGGCTAAGTTGCCACTTCTAGGAGCTCGATTGTTGAAGGTTGTTGCTAAGGCTACTATTGTGCATTGGAGGAGGCGTTTGGAGTCGCATCCGATGCTGAAGTCGTTGTAGGCTCTTGGTTGTAATTCCCCAGGTAAGATGGCATGAAAGAGCTCCAAAGCGTGCTAAGAGAATGCTAGAAGCTTTGGACAAAGAGTGTGCGAGCAAAAGGTGCCAATTGCAGAGAGAGATACTCGAAGAATGTGTAGGTTGGACCTAGAAATGCACCAAACAGAGATCCGAGATAGGAGGTCACTCCTTATTTGTTTGTCTCTCTGTGAATGAATATTTCTCTCAAATTGAAACCAGATTTCTCCATCTAAGAAGATGAATATACATCTCTCACACTAAGGAGATCTATCATGAACAACTCTCAAAGACCATAATCACTCAAGGAATGAAAACTAGAGCTCCAAATGGCTAAATCAAAAGCGTCTTAAACCAAAACAAAGGTGAGAAGCAACTCTACAAGAGCTAGAGAAGGAACGAAGATGCCTTAAAGGGAGGGCTTGTGCCTTGACTATAGTAAGGGCTTATACTCTCTCTCACACATTCCTCTCATAGAGATGAGCCTCATGAATCTCGCTTTCAGAGAAGGAGGATGCCTTGCGGAAGGAGGGCTTGGTGTCTTAACGAGATGCAAGGGCTTAGGAGCACCTAGTGCTCTGATACCATGATAAAGTGGGGAGAGAGAGAGAGAGAGAGAGAGAGAGAGAGAGAGAGAGAGAGAGAGAGAGAGAGAGAGAGAGAGAGAGAGAGAGAGAGAGAGAGAGCACAATATAGCTATCTGTACACTATGTTGTATTGAACATAAATATGAATATATACATGAGTACCCCTTAGGATTAGGGTTAGGATTGCCCCTAATGCCCTATCTAGATAGTGCAATTAACACTTCCTTAGAGACTAAGAGATTTTACAAGATTGAGAAGGGAACAATATTTATGTTGCTAGGCATTTTAATGGGTTTGGAATTTCTAGAAAACAAATATGGGATTTGGATTCATATATAGTTCTTCCAAGTTCATGACTTTCTTCTTTGGTTCTTCCTTGGTGGTTGATTTGTGATCCCACAATAGAACCATGTCACGTTCTTCAACAATGGTTGTACTTGACATATATCATCCACAATGCCAATTTGTGGCTTCTCTTGTTGTATGGAGATAAAAAGTTACAATATATCATTGGAAGGACTGGCATTTGATGGCATCTCTTTATAGCTTAAAATTTCAATGTACTTTGATTGGATATCATGTAGTTGGAGGCATGGACAATCCTCTGTTAGTATCTCTAAATATGTCCTTTGCTTTCATATTTTTTGAGTTGGACCTAGCACCTATCTCTTGTTTCTTGTTACATGTTGTGACATGACCTAATGCTCTATTAGTGCTTGCATTAAAGATGCTAGCTTTAGCTAGGTACTATAGTTTTTCCTTCTACTTCGATTCTATAGGTACCATACTTTTTCCTTCTAGCTTGATTCTATAGGTACCATAGTTTTTCCTTCTAAGTCGATTCTATAGGTACCATCTCTACTAGTCATCATGTTTGTGGATGTTATTAATTGCACATTCTACTTCAATCATGCCCTTCATCAAAACTTTTTGTAGCTTTGTTGTGAACACCCGTACTTTGTACTTTGGATCTTGAATTTGAGCTTTCATAGTTTTAAACTACATGAACTTGCCATCCTAACTTTTGGCATGCAAGCTCATCATACTTTTGTGGGCACCTTAGTTTTTTGAGTAAGCTTATTTCTTATAATACTATTGTCAAATTGTGCACTATGACTTAAGTTCATCAATGGTTTAAAAAAATTTCATGCTCCTCTTTTCCTTATTCCAAGCATCTTTCACATTACATTTTTTGTTATTTCTTAATATACATATGTATTATAGCTATTTGCAACTCTAGATTGTAATTAATCATTAGCCTTATATGACTCACACACAAGTAGCAATCAATGATGTGATCCTTTTTTTCAGTGTTTGCTAGTGATGCAAGATGTAATAACCTTCGTTGCCATAGGATAGCCATGGTGATGTGAGTTCTCAATCTGGCTTTAAAGGGACGAGTGGTTTCCAATAGCAACAAATCCTTCTTCCAAACTTGAATCCATAATGACCTAGGGCCCTACTACCAAGCCATAGCCAAATTGGACATTATGAACCCACTCTATACACTTATCCTATGAAAACATTGTGCAATTAGTGTGCACAACCTACAAGAGACCACAGGTAAGGTTTTAGGGCATTATTTTCAATTGGGATCAATAGTTATACCAAGCTTTTGCATAAAGGCATATGGCATAATTACCTACCCAAACATGGCTCAACCTCATGTACAAGTTTTCTTTTCTTGGTCTTTTGTGGCTTGCAAATGTGTAGCCATGCTACCCTTGTAAAACATTTTTTTGCCCATCTAGTGGACTTTATGGAGGTATTGTGCTCATGGGATTATGCCTGAAATTTCCATGGAAGATTTCATATCCACGAGAGAATGGAGTAAGGCATGGTCTCATTAACTCCTAGGAAGCTCATGTCTCTAGAGAAAATGTGGGATAGAAACATGTAGGATTTTACAAAAAACTAATCATATGTTGAGTGCTCTTGCTAGAGTGCTAGGGGCATGCTAATTTCAGCCATATGGTACCATATTGCTACCTTGTAGTGTAAGAGATGCTTTCCCACATTAGTGTTCATGGGTGCTCCCTCTTTGTTTTACATGGATGGAGAGAGAGAGAGAGAGAGAGAGAGAGAGAGAGAGAGAGAGAGAGTAAAGAAACTTGAATAGTCAAGGACTAAGATTCCAAATGCCAAATGTTAGTTTAGGACTGAGGGTCCATCCTAGTGTCTTAGAGGACTTATTTATTAAATCAGTTATGGATTGAGTGTCTCCACCTTTATGTTGGTGTCTTAGAAAATTTGAAATCTTTAATGAGAGCAATGCCTTCACGATATACTACCAACTTGCCATTCTTTTGAGCTTCTCATACTTTCTAAAGTTCATTAGCCTTCATCTTAAATGTTGAGGGGTAAGATCTTCTGCTATCCATATCTTGGTACCTTTCAAGGCCCTGGTTTGGCGAAGAATTGCCAACCTATATTCTCATGTCTTAAATCTGATTATGGCATGATTTTGTGCTATGCATTGGAATGCCTCAACTATTGTAGTGTCCAAAGTGATCATTGCCATGGCATCTGCTATATTCTCAAGGCATTGTTCAAGTGGGTCACTTTGCAAATGATCATTAATGTGGTGAACTACCTACTGTTGAAGGTACTACGGGTGTTAGATGTAAGAATGTGAAAATCAATGATAGATATGAAGGGATTGATGCCAGTAGGGACTAACAAAGATTTTTAGGCAAGGCTTGTTCAATTTAGTCTCGTTTAAATACGTGTAAATTTACAACTAGACTATATGTTCATACCAGAATTTAGCAAAAGAGTTTAGTCTCATTTAAATTCATGTTAATCTACAACTAGACTACATGTTCATACAAGAATTTAGCAAAATAGTTTCCTTTCTTTGTTCCTTTTGTGTGTTAGTTTGGTTGATGAAGAGGATGTCGTTTCGATGAGTGATGAGGCAAAATGAAACTATGCTATGAGTAGGTTTAAACTTGGATCCTTTATTTTCCCCTAAAGGAAGAGGATTGGTGTAAAGAATATGAGATGTGAATTTTTCTCTTTTTATAATACCTCAAAATTATTTATGGTACAAAATCTTATGGCACTTTGACGATTTGTCACACCTTGTACATGGTGATGCGGTAGTACATATACCATAGAAATGAGGTGGTAATGTGTCACATTGCTACTATTATCATAGCTCAGCTCTTAAGCTATAAGCTAGCTGCTAACTGTCAATCAATGCTAATTAGATTGCTTATGTAGTAGTGATGAGGTGGGCCTATTGGATGACATGGTGTTGCCAAATGATGTGTCACTATCAGATGACATCCAGATGACATGGCCTATTGGATATGTGCTAGATCTAAATAATGTGGCAATTTGGATGTGGTGACAGTATCAGATGATGTGGCCTACTAAAGTTTTGGGTATTGTGATTTGGATCGAAAGATTCCATGCCAATGGATGGACAAGAAGATTGGAGGGAGAAGAGGATGGGGTTCGGCTGGATAAGACATCCTGTCTTCTCCCTCCTTGCCTACATTTGACTCACATGCTGAGCAGATACAAACAAGATTTTGAATTGATAGTTACCCACCCTCTTGGAAAAGAAAGCTCTCTAAGAATCCACATCTACACATCCACTTGGAACGAGGATGTTCAGAAGGTCACAGAGAACCCTTTCCCACAACTCGCTAGTGTCCATACCAAGGCTATGATGGAAAGCCCTAGAGAAATGAGAGCATGTAGACTGAGTGCAGCCACCTAGTAGAAACCACCCGACCTTCTTATATGCAAGAGCACTCCAAGACTTCAAAGGAGCACCTTTGCCACACCCTTCCCAAGAACCAAGCATATCCTTACACTCCTAGCTCCTTCTCAACCATGATTGAGGATTCTCCTCAATTTGCCATGCCATTCAAAGTTCCACTCCAAAAAAGAGAATGTGCTATAGGAAGGATATAGTGCACCAACAAATCCTATTGGAACACCAAAGAATTCATGAGGGATTCAAGAGAGAGCCACTAAAGGAGGGACACCTTCTTCTTCACAAGACATTTTTGTATGTATGACTTTGGATGAGGATTTGCATTAGAATTCCATCCATATACTTAGAACAACCTAACTTTGGATGAGGATTTGCATCAGAATTCTATCGATATCCTTAGAACAACATGGCTGGATAGGTTATCTACCAAGATCCCATACTCTATCTGCTTTTCGTGGTTCAAAAGGTTAACTTGGGTGAAAAAGGGGCTCATAATTGTCCGTTCCTCTACAAATCATATGTATTTCTTCTTGAGGAGGAAATGACCACAAGAGACTTACATTAGGAATTGTAGAAAATTAGAAATCTTCTTTATTACATGTAGATTTGCTTGCAATGGCAAGAAGCTTGGCACAAAACTATATCGCATGGAATTCTTCCAAAGCAGGTTATGTGTTTTTGTGAGTTTTGAGAATTTGTCTTTAGGAAGACTCGTATAGAGGCGCTTTTGTGTGGATGAAGTGTTGGATTCATGATGCAAATTTTGAGAAGTTCTTATAGTCTAAGGGTTTTTGGTGGGGTTCAATGTGGTGGGATTGATAGATGCGTGCCTAGAATTGATTCAAAGGCTTATTCTCTTTCCTCTGTCTCTCTCTTAACTTAATGAACTAAACATTTAGACTTTTACAAGTCTTACAATAGAAGAAAAAGAATTAAATAAATAACTGTAATTTTGTATTAATTTAAACAAAATTAACTTTTAAAATTAAAAATTTTAAGTTTATATTTAGCTCTAATTATTAATGCTAGGGAGGGGAGGGCAGCGGGGGTGATGGGAGGAGGGTGGCAATGAGGGGAGGCCAGAAGGAAGCGAAGAACTGTGGTGAGAAGGAGAGGTGAAAGAGGGTCTAGATTGCTGAGAGTCTGAGGCAAAAAGTGCTCACAAAAGGACATGTAATTTTTTTAAAAAGCTATATCATAAAAATTTTAAATAATTAATTTGAATATAAATATAAATTTAGATTTAAATTTGATATAGATTTAAATTTAAACTCTTTAAAAAAATGCTAAATTAAATTTAAATGTAATTTTAAACTAAGATGACATTAATTCTAAATTTAGACTTAAATTTAAATCTAAATTCAAAATTTTAATTTTAGTTTAAATTTTTTAAACAAATTAAATGGTCAGGATAAAACTAAATTAAAGCTTATCTTTAAAAAAAGTTAAAACTTTTAAACAAAAAAAATAATTCGAAAAATGGGGGGAGGAGCGGGGTGCGAGTCGAGGAGAAGCGATGAGGGTTGAGAATAGGGCAGGAGAGGGGGTGGGGGGATAGTGAAACAAGAGGGCTACGCAGCCCCTTGTTGCATGCACAATTGGTTTGGGGGGCAGGAGAGGGGGGGGGAGGGCTAGTAGGTGTAAATCCCCACCCCCACCATAGCCCACCTTTGTGTTTCGATCCCCACCCAACTTGATCTGAGAGAGAGAGAGAGAGAGAGAGAGAGAGAGAGAGAGAGAGAGAGAGTAGGCCAAGAGGAGAGAAAGAGAGGGAGGGAGAAAAGAAGAGTGGAGAGGAGAAGAGAGGAGAGGGGCAACGAGGAAGAAGGGAGGAAGAGGAGGGATTGGTGGAAGGGAGGCAACAATGGAGGGAGGGAGAGGAGAGGGTGCAGCGAGGGAGAGGGGGAGAAAGAGGGGGAGGAGAGGGGAGGGAGGAAGAGAGGGAGAGGAGGAGGAGGGGGAGGGGGAGGGTTAATGGGCATGGACAAATTATTTATATATCAGAATTGTGAAGAATTTTTTAGATCACATTTATTATACGACACATGTATGAAATTACCTTAAACCCTAAACCTTCATCTTAAGCCCTAGACCCTAGACCTTAAACCCTAGACCTTAGACTCTATACCCTATACCCTATACCCTATATCCTAGACCCTAAAAGCTAGACCCTAGACCCTAGACCATAAACCCTAAACCCTAGATCTTAGACCCTAGACCCTATACCCTAAATCCTAGACCCTAGACCCTAGACCCAAAGCCCTAAACCATAGACCCTAGATTCTAAACCCTTGACCCTAGACTATAAACTTTAGGCCTAAAGCCCTAAATCCTAAACCCTAAACTATACCCTAGATCCTAGACCCAAGATCCTGGAGCTTAGACCTAAACCCTAGACCCTAGAACCTAGACCCTAGATCCTAGAGCTTAGACCTAAACCCTAGACCCTAGAATCTAGATCCTCTCTATCTGACACATCAGTAATGACTACCTTGTCAACAGTAGTTGATTGTAATGCCACATCAGTAGCTGACTATACTACCATGTCAGCAATAGCTGACTGTACTGCCATGTCAGTAGCCGACTATAGTGCCACATCACCACTGACACATCATCTACCAGCTATCAGTGCCATGTCACCTGAGCCATGTCATTAGTTGACATCACTGTCATTTCAGCATGTCCACATCATCATCTATGTCATCAAGCCACGCCAGCACTACCATATCATCAAGTCCAGTCAACTACCACCTCATCATCTGCCACATGGCACTGACCCTTGCCAGGCATAGTCACCCCACTGTAGGCACACTTTTAGTGCATGTGAACCAAGATGCCACCTCACTAGTGCTCTGCTAGCACACCTTTCCACAGGCACTATTTTTGCATGTGACCCCCTCTTGCCACATCATCACTAGCACTTTTTCCCACCCTCCACCTAGATCAAGCCGTATCTCTTGATCCATGAAGAATTTGAGGGCACTCCAAAAAGGATAAACGCTCGATTTTTTGTGCTCTACATGCTTGTCACATCATGCGCACATTTTGGTGCAAGTATCAGACACTTTGAGCCTCAATAGTGATAAATCCACTTCCTTCATGCACATCAGCCTCTACATCGACGCATCTGATCCAACACCTAAAATGAACAAAAAAAAGGAATTATTTGCTACTTTTACATCGCTCAGCACGATTGGTCTGGATCTAGTTCAAAGTACTTTAGATCATCCTAACAAAGAGAACTCCAAAGAAGCAGCCAATCGAAGGCATGCCGAAAAATTCTAGGAATAGTTCCTACTCGGAGGCAATCCCTTTGCTCACATGTGGTTTCACATCATCACATTACATGAAACCCGGCGTTCCAGAGTTCAATGAGCAGAATTTAGAGTGTTCAGAGGCATGGATTGATTGTTCAGTGTGGGCAAATAGCACATGATTTGATTTCACACACACATTCCATCATTGTAAAGCCTATTTGGCTATTTTCTAGCATTGTGCATGTTATTTCAAGCGTTGTAAAGCCTCTTGGCTATTCTCAACATCATTTGCCACAAGTCTTGTAATAGATTGGATTATATATTGCAGGTTCTATCTTCATCGATAGTTTAGATTTCAAGTGATATAGTCAGTGTTTTGCAGTTGATTCAGATAGTGATTTCACATTACATTTCTTGCACCATGTCTACAACTAGCAGCCTCAATTTAGAGGCATTTGCTAAGCTAGACAACTCCAATTACGGCACATGGAAATACCGAATGGAGACCATTCTTGTACTTCAAGAGAAATGGGAGTATGTTGATGGGTTTATACCTAGACCATTGGGCGATCGAGCCATAGTAGTAGCTCTAATCCACATGTTGCCACAACACCAGCAATAGGATCTATAGTGGGATCTACACCTACACCAACAGTGATCACACTTGTAGCAGATCCTGCCATTGCCTAAGCACAAGCAGAATGGGACAAGAAATACAAATATGTAAATCATTTGATCAAGCAAAATGTGCAAGATGTCATGCTAGGACAACTTAACATAATCAAGACATCAAAAGAAGCATGGGATATGCTCGTAGTTCTCTATGAGTCCAAGAACACTTCTAGGGTTCTCACATAGAGAAATCAAATCAACCAGAGTTTTTGCAACTAGGATTCTCACACAGAGAACTCAAGATCAAGGACTACAACAATCAACTCATTGCAACAGGAGAGACCATGAATCCCACAGAACTGGTTTGAATCATCCTTAATGGACTAGGAGAGGGATATGAGAAAATAGTCTAGAGTATTGCCATTCAACATCAAATTCCAACACTTGATGAACTCGAGTCAGTTTTACTTGGTGAAGAACTCAGGACGCAAGCCATTTGCGAATGCAAAGGTCATTCCAATGATCAAGCATTCACAGCTTCAGATAGAAGCAGAGGTAAGGAGGCAGAGGTAGATCATTCTAGCAAAGTAGTCCATCATCACCAACAAAGTCAGCATCAAAGTCAAAATCAACATCAACATTAGAATCCAAGAGGAAATCATTCCAATCGAGGAAGATTCCAAGGACAAGGGAATGCATCCACCAACATGTCAAACATTTAGTCCAATTACTATCATAAGTTTGGACACCATGAAAGAGATTGCCGCAAGAAGCAATATGACCAAGGCAGACAATCCAGCAGCAATCGAGGAAAATTTCACGAAAGAGGAAACCAATGCGGTGGACATTCAAGTCACAATCATTATGCAAATGAACAGAGAATATGTTTCTTACAAGTGAGGATATGTAGAATACTAAAATAGTATATCTTGACATTGATTGCAATTCAAAAGAGGAATTCAGTTATCAAGGCAACTAAGCAAATCAGGATCCTTGGTACATTGACATCGGTGCATCATCTCATATGACAAAGCATTAGGAATGGTTCATAGAGATGAAACCATTAGAATGATAGAAGAATGTCATCTATACGGTAGATAATACACCGAATCCACTTCAAGGGAAAGGCATTGTCCCTATGAACAATTTCACTGGTACGAAAGGATTGGTGAAAGATGTACTCTATATTCCGAAACTCAGCAAGAATCTCTTATCAGTTGGTCAAATGACGAAACACAACTATCGAGTCATCTTTGATGGAGATGAATGCACAATCAGAGACAAGTCTAGAGGATATTAGGTAGTAGGAAAAGTAGTCAAGTCAGTACCAGATTTGCATGCCAGGTCAGATCAACCGCAACAAATGCCACTTTTTGCAAAATGGCACAAGAGATATGGACATGTCAATTTCAAAAGCTTAATAAAGCTCAGAAATTAGAATATGGAAATTGGAATTCCAAATCTTCAGTTTCTTGGAAAAATTTGTGAATCATGCTGCTTTGGTAAACAAAAGCAAACCGATTTGTTGGGGAGTGGGAGTTAAGATGGACATCATGGAAGAGAGTGTGGGAACCAAATGGAAAAATGTTCCATTGGGTTGAGAGGAAGTCCTCTCTTTTATAGAATGGGAGAGAGGGTGGCCTAAATCAATGGCACCTCTCCTACAACAAAGGAGGTAACTCCCAAATCATAGGAACTCCACAATCATAGGCACCACCCCATGTGGGGGCCTTTGCATTACATCATCACCTATGTCATGGCCTATGGCACTAAGTGTGCTTCTCCTACACACACACACAACCATATGACTGCTAGTGGATGCACACATGCTCCTAGCAAGCCCTTGATCACACATATCCCAACATACCCCCTGTTAAGGGTTTGCCTCATGCTATGTCAAGGATACATCTAGTCACATAGTTTCACATGCCATCTCATGGTGGTCAAGGATAAACCTATGGCTACGATCTCATTCTAGCAAAGCTGCCCAAGGGTCAAGGTTTACAAAATGGGATAGAACCCCCCAAATGGTTATCTCCCTTGCATGTACAAGGATGAATCTTAGGCCTTTGTGTGGACCTAGTTCTCATGTTTGCAAGAGGTACCATGGGAGCAAACACATATCACCTGGCCTACATCATATGGTGACTAGAGATGATTTACAAAAGACAAAACACATAACATTCTTTTTGGAGTACTATTCCAGGCAGAGAACCTCAAAAATTTGACCAAATGATGATAAATAAAGTTCAAAAGACAAAGTGCTCAAAAGGCATAGTTTTTATCTTCTACCACAAAGTCTGATTCTTCATTTGTTGATGGACTAAGCTCAATGGCACCTCTCCTACATCAAAGAAGGTAACTCCTAAATCATAGGAACTCCACAATCATAGGCACCACCCCATGTGGGGGCCTTTGCATTACATCATCACCTGTGTCATGGCCTATGGCACTAAGTGCGCCTCTCCTACACACACACACACACACACACAACCATATGATTGCTAGTGGATGCACACATGATCCTAGCAAGCCCTTGATCACACATATCCCAACACAATTTTAGGAGAAGTACCTCTCGAGCTAGAGTTATTCTTTATTTGATTCACACAGATAAATGGGGTTATGCTTAGATCCACAACATCAATGGTTCACTTTACTACTTGAATTTCATCGATGACTATAGTAGATATTGTTGGGTCTACTTTCCAAAAGAGAAATCTAAAGTTTTTTCCAGATTTCAAGAATTAAAAGCCATGGTAGAAAACCAGACATGCAGAAAGATCAAAGTCATGAGATCAGACAGAGGAGGTGAATACATGTCTTCAACATTCATGAACTTTTGCAAACATCATGGCATTCGAAGACAATTCACTTGTGCAAATACTCCTCAATAGAACGCAAGAGCTAAGAGCAAGAATGGTACTTAAGTAGACAGTGCTCGAGCAATGCTTAGTGAGAAGCATCTTTTGAGTCAAGTATTGGGTAGAAGCAATAGCCATTGCAAACTACTTGCTTAATTGGCTTTTGACTTAACCGATTGAGGGTATGACACCTTATGAAGCATTCACTAGACAGAAGCCATGCATTGGGCATCTCCGCATATTTGGTTGCATAGAATATGCCCACATACATGACGACCATTGCAAAAAATTGGATGTGAAGTCACATAAATGCATCATGGTTGGCTGCAGTGAAGAAAGTAAAGCATACAAGTTGTATAATCCCATCAACTGCAAGGTCATTCTCTCCGGAGATGTAATCTTTAATGAGGAATCAGAATGGAAAACCTCAGGAGATAGACGCACTGATTATAGAGTTATCTACAAAAAAGGTTGATGAAGAAGAGCAAGAATTGCCAGAAGCACCCCAAGAAGAGCCACAACAACTCAGATGGCCTACTAGGGAAAGTAGACCACCAGCTAGATTGACATATGCTAAAAAAGGCAAAGCAATTTAAGTTGAAACCACCAACTATGCTCTTATGACTACCATCATGGCTACAGAAGAGCCAGGGTACTTCGAAGACGCAGTTGACAGGCCAAAATGGCAAACTGATATGAATAAGAAATGGATGCTTCGTACAAGAATAGTACTTGGAAATTATGTGACCTTCCACCAAGAAAGACGACCATAGCAAAAAAATGGGTATACAAAGTGAAGTATAATCCAGATGCAAGGATGGCAACTGTAAGAGTAGTCATTGCTATGGCTGCATGAAAGGGATGGTCTTTACATCAGATGGATGTAAAGAATGCCTTCTTGCATGGTGATTTGCAAGAAGAGGTCTGTATGGAGCAGCCACCAGGTTATGAAATCCAGACTAGTTGCAAAAGGATTTGCAAAGTAGTACAGTCAAGACTATGATGAGACTTATGGTCCAGTGGCAAAGATGAATTCTATACGGTTCTTGATATCACTAGCGACAATAGATGGAATGTGTACCAGGTTGATGTCAAGAATCATTTTCTCAATGGTTACCTAGACAAGGAAGTCTACATGCAACAACCAATAGGTTATGTTGAACCAAGAAAAGAGAATCAAGTTTGTCATCTCAAGAAAAGTCTCTACGGCTTAAAGCACGCACCCAAAAGTTGGTACAACAGAAGCAACAAATATTTTGCTAATCTGGGATTCATGAAATCCAATGTAGATCACACTATCTACTACAAAGTTCAAGGGGAAGACATTACTATTGCATTTTTGTATGTAGATGATCTGATTGTGACTGGGAGCAATGATAACTTCATCAAAAGGTTGAAACAAGACTTATCTAAAGACTTATGCACTATTGTCTTGGAATTGAGTTATGGAGAGATTCAAACAACCCCTTTATGAAGCAGCTGAAATATGTTGACACTCTCCTGAAGAAGTTTCATATGGCAGATTGCAAGATTACAGTCACTCCCATGGAATAGAGTTTGAAACTTACAAAAGATTCAGAAAATCCTACCGTCAATGACATGTACTATTGGCAGCTCATCGGATCTCTTATATATCTGACTATCATACGGCCAGATATTTGTTATGCAACAGTAAGCTCACTTGCACAGTTTATGGAAAATCCAAATCAGTCTCAGTGGAATGCAGCTAAAAGAGTCTTGAGATACATTAGAGGTACAAGACAGTTTGGAATAGAATACAGAGGAAGTCATCCAAGGTTGCATGGATACTGTGACAGTGACTATGCCAGAGATCATGAGACCAGGAGATCCAATCAGGGATAAGCATTTTTCCTTGATCAAGGTGCTATATCATGGTTTTCAAACTAACAGCCAATTGTTTCTTTGTCTTCAATAGATATGTGGCTTAGTTTGTGACCACTCTTGGAAACGGATGCTAGATGAGAATACACTCATGTGAGAGTGCTCTCAATGGAAGCAAGAACGGAAGAGGGAGAGAGAGAGACAGAGAGCCACACAAGTTTTGGTGGGTGCAGAACCACCCAAATCTTCTTTTTCATTTATTTATATATGTGTTTGAGTATTGTACATAACCGGGGTAAAGGCATAGTGACCTTTAACCCCCACAACCTCCCACTTAAAGGACAATGTGCCTTTAAGGGAGAACAACCAGTGAGCATACTATCCAATGTCCATCAATACATGACAATACTCAAACCGCTGACTAGGTAGACTCTTCGTCAACAAATCTGCAGGGTTATCATCTGTATGAACCTTGACAAGCTCTATGCGCTTGTCCTCAAGTACCTCCCTGATGAAATGGTACCTAACCTCAATGTGTTTGGTCTTTGCATGAAAGACCGGATTCCGTGCTAGCTGAATAGCACTCATGAATCACTATGCAATGTCGGTACACCTGTATGAATCCCCAAATCTCCCACTAGCCGATCAAGCCATATAGCCTCCTTGCAACCCTCTGTGGCTGCAACATACTCAGCCTCTGTGGTAGACAAAGCAATGCACTTCTATGCGCGAGACATCCACGACACTGCACCACCTGCAAAGGTGAACACATAACCAGAAGTGGATCTCCTACTATCCACATGCCCTGCATAGTTTGAATCTGTGTACCCAAGTACATGCATGTCTCCTCTACCAAAGCAGGTGCACATCTCCTTGGTACCTTTCATGTACCTCATGATGCTAGTGCCTCTTTCCTAGATTAGCCATATATAGGCTAACAACTCCCACTGCAAATGCAATGTCTAGTCTAGTAGCTATCATAGCATACATAAGACTCCCAACTGCTAATGCATAAGGAACCTTGGCCATCATGGCCCTTTCCTCATCTGATTTGGGACTATCTGTATGACTCAGTTTCACATATGGAGGCAATGGAGTACTCACTGCCTTCCCCCCCTCCATATTGAAATGCTGCAATACTTTTGTAACATACTCTTTTTGTGAAAGCCAAAGGAGTTTCCTACTCTGATCATGTGTGATGCGCATACCAAGAATATGACCTACAAGTCCCAAATCCTTCATATCAAAGGCCTCATGCAACTTGGCCTTTAATGCATCTAGCTCATAAGTATTCCTGCTAGCCAATAGCATATCATCCACATATAGTGCCAAGATTATCAGGCTATTATCCTTAGCACTTTTAGTGTAGAGGCAGTGATCAATTTCACTCCTAAAACCCTGGCACCGAATGAAAGCATCAAACTTCTGATACCATTCTCTAGGCGCTTGCTTAAGACCATAGAGACTCTTCTTCAGCTTGTAAACTAAATGCTCTTTGCCCTTTTCTTCAAAGCCTTCCGGCTGCACCATGTAAATTTCCTCATGCAAATCCCCATGTAAGAAAGCTGTCTTGACATCCATCTGCATAAGCTCCATATCCTCTGCAGCCACTAGTCCAAGCATGCATCTAAGTGTGGTCATCTTCACAACCGGAGAGAATATCTCATCAAAGTCCACACCCTTCTCTTGCTTGAACCCTTTAGTGACCAAACGGGCCTTGTACCTAGGCACATCATCACCTGTGACCTTCATCTTGTAGACCCATTTACATGGCAATGCTTTCTTTCCATGTGGCAAAGAAACCAAGTCCCAAGTCTTATTCTTCATAAGTGAACTCATCTCTGATTGCATAGCATACTCCCACTTGCATTGATCCTCGCGCATCATAGGCTCTCTGTAGCAAGAAGCCTCCCCGCAATCAGTAAGCATCACATAGTCTACCCCTGGAACAAACCTATCAGGAGGTCTAGACACTCTAGATGATCTTCTCAAGGGCATTTCAACTTGCTATCCCACCTGCATATCAGCCACATTTGGCTCATCATTTCCACTAATCCATCATCTACCCTTGATTGTATACCTGTAGAAGTACTTGGTGGTACCATTTCTTGCACATTTGGTGCATGGACAGCTTGTTGTCTATCAACATATGCAGGTGGATTCACATCCTGGAAAGTGATTCTCCTCATTTCCACATCCCTGATGGGTGCCTTATGCATCTTCTTCTCATTGAAGACTACATCATGGCTGCGTATGATCTTCTTTGCTTCTGGATCCCAAAGACGATAGCCCATCTCTCCACTTTCACCATAACCCAGAAAGATGCATTTCCTAGACTTAGGATCTAGCTTCTTTTGAAGCTCTTTTGGCACATGTGCATATGCCTCAAACCCAAATATATGCAAATGAGAGTAAGAGGGCTTCTTGCCACTCCATGCCTCTTCAAGAATACCACCATCCAAACTCTTACTAGGTGATTTATTGATCACATGCACTGCAGTCTTCATTGCCTCAGCCCAAAAACCACCAGAAAGACTTGCATTAGAAAGCATGCATTGTAACCTTTCTTGAATGGTACGGTTCATCTTTTCTGCAACTGGATTTTGCTCTGGAGTACCCTCGTGAGGGGATGTGAGCTCCCTCTTAATCCCACGTGTATCACAGAAATGCTGAAAGTCATGAGAGAGATACTCTCCACCATTGTCAGTCCGTAGGCATTTAAGCGTTCTACCTGACTGATTCTCAACCAAGGCCAGCCATTTCTGAAATACCTGGAATACATCACTCTTCCGAGCTATAGCATAAGCCCACACTTTCCTAGTTGCATCATCAATGAATGTCACATAGTATTCAACCCTGCCTAATGACCGTGTAGGCATGGGACCACATACGTCTGAATGCACCAAATCAAGCTTTTCAAACTCTTTCTTTCCCCTTCTTTTATGGGCTGATTTAGTATGCTTCCCATAGAGACAGTGCTCACAAAATTCAAAATTAGAGAAACTCAAATGCAGTACATAACCCAAACGGCATAAGAGTTTCATTCCATTCTGGCTCATGTGCCCCAACCTGCAATGCCACAAAGAAGTTCTTAGTTGCTCAGTTATTGCAACAACATGATCAAATACCCCTGATACATGTAAGGGATACAAAGTCCCACACTTGGCACCCCTGGCCACAAGCATAGAGCCCTTCTGAATTTTCCAACTCTGAAAGCCAAAAGTGGTGTGAAAACCAGCATCATCTAGCTAACCCACTGAAATAAGACTCTTGGTCAACTTAGGCACATGTCTCACATGTTTCAAAATAAATGCAGACCCATTTGCAAAAGAAAACTTTGTCACCTACTCCCACTATGTCACATGCATAGTCATTTCCAAGATGCACACAACCTGTCTTTCCACTGTCATAAGTGGAGAACCATTCCCTATGGGGAGTAACATGGAATGAAGCAGTAGAATCCAAAATCCAATCCTGGGAATATGCATCATCTAAAGTGGTAAGCAACTCTGTAGATAAACTAGACATGAAGAGAACGTCATTGTCACTATCATGTGTGACTGCATTGATCTCCTCGATCTTCACTTTTCCTTTGTCCTCCCTTGGACTCTCTTCCTTTTGATTTGCACCCCAATTTGCATTCTTTTTCTTATCCTTTTCCTCTCTTTTTAGCTTGTAGCAATCCTTTTTCATATGGCCCTTCTTGCCACAGTGGTAACACTCAATGTTCTGTGCCCTGGATTTGCTACGAGACTTCCCTCTTTCTTGGGACTTCCCCCTAAACTGTGATCTGCCCCTTTGCACATTTAAGGCTCCATCCTGCTTGTTGCCATCCATAGACTTCCGTCTAATCTCCTTGGCCAACAAGCTACCCATAACATCATCAAATTTTTGTACTCCACTAGGTGCAGAGTTACTGACAGCTGTACGGAAGGTATCCCATGAGGATGGTAATGAACATAAGAGAAATATTGCCTTAGTCTCCGCATAAAAATTCATCTTCTGAGCCTGAAGCTGGCTGATAATAATATTGAATTCATTCAAGTGAGAAGCAGTGGAGACCCCTTCCTTCATCTGCAGCTCAAACAACCTCTTCATGAGGTAAACTTTATTAGAGGCAGTTTCCTTTTCATAAGTGGCACACAGTTTCTTCCACAAATCTTCCGTAGTCTGCTCATTTACTACTGTGAAATAAACTGACTCTCCAAGATGAAGTCTAATAGTAGATTTTGCTAATGCATCCAACTCATTCCAATCATCCTCAGACATATTTGCAGGCTTAGCTTTAATCCCTACCAAGGGTTTAATCTGCTTCTTTTGAATAAGCCCATCCCTTATTTGTTCTTTCCACAAAGAAAAGTTTGTCCCATCAAACTTTTTAATGCTAAAAAACTCCTTTTCAGACATGGAAGAGGATGCCATGATGCAAATGAAGCAAAAATCCCAAATGCTAGTGCCTACAAGAGAGAATCACACTCAATACCAGGTGCACCTAAATGTGTATGCCACAATAGAGTGAAATATCACCAAAACTCATGTCTCAAAGCATCTGACTCATGTACATATACTATGCATCCATATGAGCAAATCTGGCCCAAAAGAAAATGCCAACTACAATGGCAATCCAAAATGCCAATAAGTGCCAAATGACTCAAGCATAAACACCGTCCACTAGCATATGCATTAATAATATCTCATCCAAGAGAGCATAGCACTATCAGTGCATCACCTGCAATGTGTCAAAGCTGTCCCTCAGCATAAAATAGCATCCATGTGCAAAGCGTCCATAAAAATAGCATCCCACAAGGCAATTTGGGCCTATCAGTGCATCCAATAAGGACTGCAATGCATCCAAATGGCCTATAAATCATCCACTGCAACCCAATGCACACCATGAATGAGCGCACACTACTCAAACTGCAACCAGAGTGATCTGCATAAGGTATGCTCAAGAAATCATAGTCCCACGGTAATGACCGCTACTGAAAATAGAACCCGAGATGCCTCAAAACATGGGCGCCATTGCATTATCAGACTCAGCAAGAAAATCTACAAATATCTCTCTTCTGCCGGAACTCCAAAATCCCAACCGATGAGTGAGAAATGGGAGTCAACACTTATCCACTGCCATGTGGCATAAATCTAAGGTTTCAAAACCTTAGAATGAAAAATGCATAACAGAGAGATGAAATCGAATACACAGAGATCTATAACTCTGAAAATCCTCCACCAAATCGCATAAGAACTAATAGGTAGGGGTTTTTGGGCATCCGGAATGCAATGGGACAGACGGTTTTGGAAACCGTGGTCTTAATCACTGGGTCTAACACGGACTGAAAAACGTTTTTGGAAACAGAACTATTTGTAAACTCCATCGGAGTGCGAATGATGAGCAACATAGAAGTTTTAGGACCTCCTGAGTCCACTAGAACTGACAGATCTGCAAATGGTTGCTCCAAACTTGAGTTCCAACACCTGGGTAGAAAAATGCAGAAACTGACACGGTGAGTCAGAAATCCAATGAAATGATCCCATATTCAAGAATGAAGGTGTTTCCAAGCTCCTGAAGTGAAGTGGACACCAAAAGCAAGCAATAGTTGCCTCTACAAGTCAATACGGAGTCTCTGTCATCGAACAGAACAGGGAAAAGCTCAAAAAACGACTTTTTCTTTGAAAACACGTAACAGGCTCTCAAAACCACTTCGCAAAACCAAAGTGACTTTTCCAAAGGTTCCTTCAAGGTCTCTACACACTCAGATGCAAGTAAAGTCACCCACAAAGCTTCCCACAGAGCTTCTCCTTCCTCCCACAGAGCTGCTGAGCTTCAAGCATTCATGCACGCTCAGCTAGATCACCCGGGCTCTGATACTAGTTGAGAGTGCTCTCAACGGAAGCAAGAATGGAAGAGGGAGAGACAGAGACAGAGACCCACACAAGTTTTGGTGGGTGCACAACCACCCAAATCTTCTTTTTCATTCATTTATATATGTGTTTGAGTATTGTACATAACTGAGGTAAAGGCACAGTGACCTTTAACCCCCACATCATGGCTTGAAGACACAATATTGATGTGATCCACATCTTCCTTCCATGTGCTCCTCCAATGGGAGGAGGGGAAGGGGCCATGTCATGGGGAAGTCCCTATAGGAGGACTCAGGAGGTGGTGGAGGAGGAGGGGGAGGAGGTGGAGGAAGGGAAGGAAGGCAAATAAATACATGCTAGATTGGAAAATAGATTCTTGGAAAGATGCAAGTTTGAGCCCATACTGTCCTCTAGCTTCTCTTTCTCCAACTCATGTTTGCACAACAAACTCGTGTATATAGAGCACTCACTACAAGTGCATTTGAGGCTATATGGCTCATAAGACTATTGTTAGAAACAGATTACTTCGATGAATCAAAGCCAACAACAATATAATGTGATAATCAAAGTACTATTACTAGAAACAAATTATTTTGATGAATCAAAGCCAAAAAATATATCCCGTGATAATCAATCGGCTCAAGCATTGGCCAAGAATCCAGTATATCACTCTAGGACAAAGCACATTGATGTAAGAGAGAAATTAATTAGAGAAAGAGTGTTTGACCCAGAGGAAGGACATTCCCATTTAAGGGGTGTGATGGAATGTAATGCTTAGTCCTTCTTCGATTCCCCAGAATCATCATCTTGAGGGAAGGCCTACTTCATGATGTTGATCTTGAGGGAAGGTGTTGAGAAACCATGCTCAACATCATGTAATAATACGTGCATAGCACTAACCCAATAGAGTGCTATAAAGGAAAGGGTTAGATTCCCTAACCCTAACCCTAAAAGGGTTTGTATATATTCTACATTTTCAACTAAATCTAGTGTACAGTCAGTCATTTATGGTGTGCTCTCTATCTGTGCCCTCTCTCCTCATCTCCCCTCTTCTCCTCTCCCCTCTTCATATTTTGTCAACCTATTGCTCAAATCAATAGAATCTCTACATCTAACTATGACATTGGTCATGATGTTCTCATGGAGTGGAGGGTAGAGTTGGCAAAACATCTAAGTGCAATGATGGTCCCAATGTTCTCACTAACTAGGAGGATTTACATGGAATTGTGATTTTGGTCATGATGTTCCCATTGGTATGGAGGATATAGATGGTAGCACATGTAATTGTGAAGAAAAAATAGTTCAACTACACAATTCAAGAGGCATTGCTAACTGATTATCTTCAATGCACTTGTCTATCAAATGGCCATAAAGCATCAAATAATTCTCAAGAGCACTTAGCATTTGACTTTAGAGATGAAGATTCTAGAGAAATGGGTCCAATGAGTAATGATCTTACAATAGAGAAATGTAAGACATTAATCTAAAAAAGAAACTATGTGAATGTCAAGAGGCGACAAATCATGGCACCGATTCCACAACGCAAGAGACATGTAATGTTATTTGAGGAGAACATGGAAAGGACTCTTATACATAAGAAAACTTGCATTAGAATAGTTATACAGGGGAGGCGTTGGGTCCTAAGGGAGCCCCAAATGTAAAATGTTTGATGAATAAAGTTCACTATTTTGAGTCAATTATAGATTCCAAAATTCACAAATTTGTATGGAAACTGCAAAATTGCATGTGTGACACGGCAGGGCGGAGGGGTGAGTGGGTTGGGAGGGAGGCTGGTGAAGATTAAGTATTACCAAACTGGCAATAAAAGACTGGGGGGGAAGGAGGTGCACTCAAAAAACCCTAATTTAAAAGAAAAACCCTAAAGTGCTTTAAAAAAGACTATATAAAGCACTTCAAGACCCTAAAATCCCTCATTTCTATGGCACGAGTTAAACAAACTGCTAGACCCACTGGACACCGTTTAGACGCTACCCGTTGTCCTCCTCACAACGCCATGGCCTCCGAACACACTGCAAGCCCCAGTGGCCAAGAGGGCAATGATCACCAAGGATCTGAAGGCAGTTCTCCTCATTAGGAGTCCAAGCAACGCGAGTCCCCACCATCCGACTCTCATGGGAAATCCTAGGGATCACAGCACCATGAGGAATCCCAACATGATGAAGGATCCAAGCACGATGAGGGGTCCTCTCAGTCCTTCCATACAACTAATCGTGGAAGTAGAGAGGTCTCCCGAGGGGCAAAATAGTCCACTCAATCCTGATCAACTGCCCCTCCCTCCTCCATGGGGTCCTGGCATGGAGCAACTAGACCAACAAGTGGAGCAAGAAAGGCAAAGAGAGGAGATGGAGAGATTACAGGGGCCACAACAAGAGGAAGTATTTGGTGGGCTCACAGATATAATGAACCTTGGCCCCAATCCTCCAACCAAGCAGACCGCACGCAAGAGCACCATCAGCCCTCTGTGCCTCGAGATGATCAGATATGAGGAGCCTCTAGTACGAGCTGAGCAAGAGCCTCAGCTTGCTGTCTCACAGCCTCACAAGGAAAAAAGACCAAGGATAAAGTAGACCCCTAGGCGCGAGAGGCCACCTTGAATGACCCAGCAGACACAGGAAGAGGAGTCTGAAGAGGTGATTGCAAGGGAGGAGAGGCGAAAGAAGTTCAAAGCAGACAAGCGGCCACGGAGCCATGTCCAAAGGCCAATGCAGGGTCCCCTAAAGATTAAGAGGCACAAAAAATCAGGAGTGAAGGCACTTCAGGAGATCCGCAAGTTCCAAACCACTGTGGACAATCTCAGTCCCCATGCACCCTTCCAGTGTGTTGTAGTGAAATAGCACAACATTACAAGAGTGATGTGTGTTTCACTTCAAGCGCTATGGGAGCAATTCAGGAGGCAACAAAGCAGATGATAGTAGGTCTTTTTGAAGACGCGAACTTATGTGCTATCCATGCTAAAAGAGTAACAGTGATGGACAAGGACCTTGCACTCGCCAAGCGCATCCGCTCTAATCCCTCCTTTAGGCCCTAGATGTTGTTTACGTTCATTTGATGTAACCTGAATCATTTTGTAAATCTCTGCCCTTTGAGGACAATGAATAAAAGATATTTTTATGTTTAATTACTATTCCCATGTTATTATACATGTTATGTGATGCTTTCCATCAGTTTATGCAAGTTCAGTGTGAATTTGAGTGGTCAAGTGATGTTTTTTCACCACGCGACAGAAGGCAAATGTGTTCGACATTACGCGGGGAGCCCAAAAAAGGTAAAGCCCACTATGGTGCATATGGGGCCTGTTTGACCAAGATGGGGCATGTTTGACTTGGTCAAACATGCCCCATATGTGCCATAGCAGGCTTTGCCTTTTTTGGGCTCCCCGCACGATGCCGAACACATTTGCCTTCTGCTGCGTGGTGAGATTCTTACTGGATTGCTCAGAAATGACCATTATAGCACAAATATATATTTGATCGCATGCTTTTTGAATAGAATAGTGAATGAAAATATTAATGCCAACAACAATTAAAGTTACAAAATACAATGACAGTATAAAATAAATTTTGTAAAAGAACACAAAATGGGGCACTGTATAAAAAGTATAGCTGTATTCATATAAAATAAAATTTCTATACAATAAGGCTTTAGAGCCTTTCTCTCTTCTCTAAAACACTAAGAACATTGGGCTTTATTTCCCAAATACACTCCTAGCTCTAAACCTAGTCGATAGAGAGTCATTGCTATTGTCGTTGATGGCTAGGGACATGGCTGCTGCTGTCAATGCCATACCTTGAAAATTGGTTCCGAAGGCATTGAGGGTAGCCATGCGGTTCACCAAAATGACCTTGTCAGCATTGCGATTGATGTCAGCATGACCAATCACTCTTGATAAGGCCTTGCACTTCAAGAGGTCATCAGTGCCATGTGGATAAAGCTTTTTGTGGATAACCACAAAGCGCCCTTTTGCTTGGCCAAGGTAATTGGCTAGTGAGTGATCTCGGCCGAAGCTACTGCGAACAAGGCGTTGCCGAGATGAGAATAGGTTGACCTCAAATGCCTCCTGCAATAGTCCAACATTACATTAGAATTCCATTAAAGCAAAAGTATACCAAGAGAGAAGAAATTCAAAGCTCATAGTTTCTTACCACTATGGAGTCATCATGCTCAATCCCTTCCTCTTTGTCAATGAGGATGGATCCAGAGGCCTCCTGTTGTCTGGAGTGAGATGTGGAGGCTTCTTCTGGAACATCAAGTAGGTCGGAGTAGATTGATGTCTCTGCATCTTTGATTTAGGCCAATGTTAAAGCAAGAACCTCTTCTATTGAATCGTCTGCTCCCACAAACCCAGGTTCTTGCATAGTCATGTCCACCTCGTATCCACACAGGATACCAAGAGCTTCATCCTCACGGAGACCAAACATAACCTCTATGTCATGTAGAAAGAGGTATTGTTCTCCATCGACAAGAAGGGGAGCAAGAAACCATATCATTGTTGTGGGGTCAACAGAGGTGGTGCCCAAGGTGGATGGAATTTGAGAAGTAGAATGGGGTTTAGGAGGTCGCTGGAGCACTTCCAGGGCCAATGCAGCTTCCCGCTCCTCAACTTCTTCATCTATGGGCTCTTCATTGTAGATGTTGGGCTCATCTACATAAATAAGAGGATCGGAAAGGGTAGGGGTAGGGTCAGGGCTTGAGGTCAAGGCCTCCTCTTCCATTTGTCCCTTCTGGAGAAGGAAAATAAAGGTCATTTCCTAGGATAGGAACCTATTTCTTGTGTTTCCGATGACTCCACATGCTAGGAGGTCATCAATGAAAACCTCCCTAAACCCTAGGGGTGTGAGCTAGGCTCGAAGCGATCTAAATGCTTCACGAACCTGGGTTCTTGATTGAACAAGTACTTCAAATAATCAATTGGGACCCATCTTTTTGTAGACTCATCAAGTCGATATGCAAAAGTCGCGATGTAGTCTTGCATCAACTTGATGAGGTCTTCAAATTCATATCGGGCTCCTAAGTAGGTGCCTAGGACATCTATGCTCTTATCAAAGACTAGAAATAACTCCTCCTCTCTATCAATTAATGGAGTACGAGAGATGAAATCGTGGAAGGCAGACCTAGCTTGGGTAGTTTGGTAGCTAGGAGAACTATGGCTATGATAGTGAAACTTTGAAACTAAAGTAACTTTATAACCGATATATACCCAAATGTTCTAAATATAAAAAATAAAAAGAATTATAAAATTTTTGGGAAAAACTTGACATTGACATGAAACAAAACCATTCAAAACATCAAAATTTATTGCACCACTATTAATTGGAAAATGTTAAAATCCACAATTGTTCCACCCCACATTTTCTAGACAATCTTTAATATTGCAGGAGGGATAAAAGTGGCACTATGCACGAGCTTCTCTGCACGCTTTCCTACCTTTTTACCATTTAAGGTAAAGTGAAAGGACTCAGACATGCCATCCTCCATGACCAATAGGTGTTCCCGCACGTCCCTGAGAGTCCACTGTGACGTGACAGTCACATTCTTAACATCTCCTAAATGAGAACCAATACATAAACTTACCCCTATATTATCATCATCGTTAGAGTCAAGGGGAAGCCAATTTTCACCTGTTTTCTTCCAGTGCCTATATTGGAAAGCAAAATATAACATTTGGCAGGAGATGTGGTACTTGATAACCACATTGTCCTTACATACATGGCATTGAAACAGATCACCCTTTTGTTCACATGACCTGCTTCCCCAATTCACCCCAAGCAATTCCTCAAGGGCATTCTCATGTAGGCACTTGCATGACCACATGGTTTTTGTTCTGTGCATCTGGATATTATGAAAACAAGAAGCAAAAATGTGCAAAGGCATAAACCAAGACAACCTTACCCATTTAGAGCCAAATGTAAACTTCATGGCCATGCCCACATCCTTTGCAATCTTTTCCTTGTATGATTGCATTGTTCTTGTGTCCACCATGCTGCAATCCATGTCTTCAAGTTGTGGTGTTGCAATGCATTGAAGATGGCCATAGCCTGATGCCGTCCTTGGAGTAATGTACTTGGCATTATACCAATAGATATTTCTCTATTTCAAAGCAGAGGACTTCTCTCCAGCATGCATTTGCCTTCCTAAATCCTCATGAATGGCAGTAAACTTACCTAAGAAGCACTCGACTGGTTCCCACTCCTCAAAGTCTGAAGGAAATACATCTGCTATGCACAAGTGCTATTTCAAAATACAATTTCAAACTGACTCATTACACTGGTTCTATTTCAAAATACAATTTCAAGCTGACTCATTACACTTCAAAATCTTACACAAAATGCAGACTTATAATGTGATGGTATTGTCGATTGATTGCTTGAGGGAGGAAGGCGCATGTCCTTCCCCATGTAGATGTGTTGCACCTTTGCAAGCAATCCTTTCTTCCCAAGCTTGAACTTCATGATGCGGCCCTTCCATTCATGCAAAAGATCACCTCTTTTGCTCTTGGGAAGCTTATGTAGACCCTTGGCAGATCCTCTCATGACTATCCAATCATTCAAGTTGTAGGTGCAAGGCACCCATTCACCTAGTGCATTTTTGCTCTTGTGGGACACAGAGTACATGTATGGTCTCCTCACCATGCTTATACAGAGGTCATTACAGCAATAGTGGACTAGAAAGTGTAGCTTAGAGGGAGAGAGAAGCTCTGATAGAGGGAGAGAGAGGGAAAAGGTATAGAGGGTGCAACTGAAGCTTGAGAGAAGCTCCAAGAGGTGCTGTAGCTAGGAATGGAGGGAGAAAGAGTAGAGGGGGATGAGCAGCTGCTCCAGGAGGTGTTGTAGCTAGGAATTGAGGGAGAAAGAGCAGAGGGGGATGAAAAGCCAGTACAGGAGGTACTATAGCTAAGAATGGAGAAAGAAAGAGCAGAGGGGGATGATCAGCTGCTGCTATAGGAGGTGCTGTAGCTAGGAGTGGAGAGAGAATGATCAACTACTACAAGAGGTGCTGGAGAGGGAGAAACACAGTGGACCAGAGCAGGAGGGGGTAGAGAAGATGCCAAATGTGTTCCCACATTTGAAAAATGGATGGAGAATGGAGTTGGATCAGAGAAGAGGAGGGGGCAGGCCTGTAACAAGCTGAGAGGAGGGAAAATTTCACCCAGAAGGGCCCACCGCCTCTTGAATGACTTGTAGGTTTTTTTGGGGGAGGTGCATATGGGAGAATGGTCAAGCATGGGTTGAGGGGGGGGGGATGGTTTGAGTGGTCCCCGGTGTAAGAGGAGTAGCCAATAGGGACTGTTTGTAGGTCTGCCCACCCTCCACCTCAACATGGCATTGCCCGACAAAAAGGAGCACTCCCATTGGTACACCTCAAATACATCACTAATCCCTTGAAATTAGGAAACACTAATTGGGGGCCCTTTGGAGACCCCAATTCTCCCCTAATGGATTTTTTTTAATGTGAAGGAAACAGATTGTAAATTTGGCCGTGAGAGAGCCAAGGGCATAGATTACATGAGGAGGGGGTTTTGAGATTGTGTTTCAAATTGCAAAGTAAATGAAATGGAGGGTTTGCATGAAAGAAAGCATGAAGGGTCCTCAATTTTCAACACTCATGAAAGCGACTTACTTTCAATGATGGGAGCAGGTTGTTGCTAGGAGAGCCTTTGAGAATGAGGACAACACTGACAAAATTGTCCCTTTCTACTATTGGTTTTTCATGGGGAAAACATTAATGCTTGGAAAAAGAAATGGCCGTACAAGATGATAAACATTAAAGCTTGTCCCTTTCTACTATTGGTTTTACATGGGGAAAACATTAAAGCTTGGAAAAAGAAATGGCCGTACAAGACGATAAACATTAAAGCTTATCCCTTTCTACTATTGGTTTTACATGGGGAAAACATTAAAGCTTGGAAAAAGAAATGGCCGTACAAGATGATAAATAAGAAGGCAAAGGGGAAGAATGAAAGTGAAACAAGATTAGCCACAAAATCTACCCCTACAGCTATCCAAAGTGTTGCAAGAATTGGTTGTAAACGACGTTGTTGTGAAGTTGTTGATCGAGAAATGGTTTTGAATATTCAAATGAAACATGAATGACATTTATAGAAACCTTGAACATTAGAAAGGGTTGAGGACCATATTAGTGAATTGACATTCTTCATAGGAGACATGAGTGTTTGCAAGGCTTGGTACATGATACATGGAAATTCCAAAGAAAACTTTCTATAGGTAGAAGCAACAATATGATCCTAGAGTGTGAAAATCAATGCATGGAAATAAGGAGCTATATGGAACCGAATGGCAAGTGGAGGTGGAAGAAGCCGTGAATCCTCAAGGATTTGAGCATTCTAAAGCAAGAAATCATGAGGTGTACCTTTGACATGACATGATGTTGCAGAGGGTTCAGATTTTCCTATGAAGAAGAGAATCCAGAGATGGATCCTTGGAAAAACTTTAAAACCAAGATGATTCAAGTCTTGATTGAGCAATGGCTCGATGAAGCAGAGTATCCATTCATAGGATATTATGTACTCCCTCGATGGATCGAGGATGGTTAAAACAAAGATGCAACCACCTAGTCTATCCATGATCGTGAGCATGAAAGAGATGAAGATATAGGTAGAGGCATGTGGTCTTCTGAATGAAAATAGATACTTGTTTGCATTCTTGTCCTTGCTTGTTGCGTATGGAGTCTTTTAAATGGCCCTAGTTGAATTCTTGATGGTGGGACAAACACATGATAACATTGAAGCATTGTTTAGGCAGCTCTTAGAGGAATTAAAAACGAATTAACTTTCACATTTGATGTGATCCTTCAATGAATGCCAAAACTCTCCTCCGTCCCCATTAGTGTTTAATAATGGGTTTAAAAGGCCTAGAGGATCATGATTATGTCCTAAGAGAGAGAATAATTCAACTTGGAGGTGAACATGAAACAAAATGACTTCATTTAGATCAAGCCAAGTGATTATATATATCTAGTTTTGCTAGGTATTGCATTGCCAGATGTGGATACAAAAAAAGGTATCTACTATGTATATTATGGTATCTGCAATATTCGTGATGCAGTATAGTATGCAAATTACTAGAACGATGTGTGGCCATGTATTAGGGATGATATGCAAATTACGAGAATGAAGTGTGGCCATATATTGGGGATGAAGGCTATTTGTTGGTATGGAGTTGGAGCAAAATAGTTCCAATCTTTAAAGTACAAGAACATCTTCCAATGGCTAAGAAAAAGTGAAAAGGATGATGTGGTTGACAATTTTCTCCAGGATGAATAGTGAAAATTCATGCAAAAAGCAGAAGTTCATAAGAGCAAAAGGCCAATGTCTAAAGTAAGTCCAAAAGGCTACACTTAGTTGCTACTCTTGGAGAGCCCCAAATTCATGATATTTATTATTTTGACCAACGTAGTATGCATATTTGTTACTTGACTAACAAGTGAGTACAAGTACTCATGAGCACTGGTTCTATCAAAGGAAAACAATTGTCAAGATGAATGAATGATTAATTTGCAACACATGTGATGGAAGCCCATGTATAGGAAAGTTCAAATGTTTTGCAAACTCCGTGAGAGAGAGAGAGGGAGAGAGAGAGGGAGAGAACCAAAATAACAGGGGGTCACGTGGCGAAAAATGATGTGGGACACTTTTTTAAGAAAAGTGAAACGATAGCTTTGCCAATGCTAACAAAAAGGTGTTCCACACTCATAGCTCATAATAACCCCAGTGGGTGACAATTGGTGTGCGAATATTGGTGTGAACGGTTCTAGACCCTCGCTCGAGTGTATAGGCATAACTGAACTACATCATTGGGCCCACTAGAGTTTTTTCTCGTATCTTGCTAATGTAACTAAATGAGCTAGTACACTCGCACTAAGATGATTGTGTTGGGATGCTCTTGCGTGTTGGTCAAGTATCCACAAATGCACACGAACATACACGCTCTCGCTCTCTTTCACTCAAATGCACCTCTCTCTTGAGGTTCCAAGGCTCTCTCTTGTGTGACACATAGAGGAGGACGAGATGCTGAATGAGCTAGGACAATAACAGTATATGGCTGGATGCTCTTGCATGTCATATGTGAATGGACACTCTCTCTCTCTCTCCCCACGCCGTCGGTGCTTAATGGCAAAATCTATTCACACGACTTTGCAATGGAGAGCCCTCGGTCTACGAGTTGCTTCTATAGAGCTCCTGCAGCTACAAAAACTTCCATGTGGAGGTGATAACGTATGCTTTGATTGTTTATTACCAGTGGACATGGGGTGGCGCAATGACGCTGAGTTTGGCACCTCAAAAATGGAGGATGCGATCTTGAACACTAGTGGCGCATAGTATGCTCCCTCCAATTTCCTCCCGTGCACCAATTTCAAGCACAGCCAACCGCGCTCATTTGAAGTGTGTGCAGTGGCTCTTAGCTGCCTATCAATGTATGCCTGTATTCACAAATCCCCTCGAATCTCTTTAAAGCTCAAGTGTGAAACATTTGGCTGCAGTTGCATTAAACACAACCAAGCGAAAGCTAAAGACAAACATGCCAGCAAGATAACGTCAACAAAATCTGAATTTGGCAAGGGGATTAATGAGGGGGCGGCAAACAAAGCGCGAGCTCCTACAAACAAAACTGGCCACACATGCTTATCTGATCCAAATGAAAGCATCAAAATGTCATCTCCAGCAAAGACACTGGCTTCCTTTTCTACTTTTAAGTACTGAATGAGAACCCCAGATTGCAAGATGCCAGCCTTCCGTGCATAAAACCCACTTTATCACATTCCCCAGATCGCCTAACTCAGGCCATCAGCAATAACAAGGAGTAGAACAATTTAGGCAACACCGCACTGACATCCTAATGCAGATATGACTGCTGTTGGCTGCGAGTTCCCAAATCCCAATGCCTTCGAAACCTCAATGAGAAAAAGCCGACTGCCTCTGAAGGTGGAGGCGTTCGGAGTCCAACCAACCATGAAAGCTGCATAGATCAACCACTTGAGGGCTATAGCAGCGGCGAGAGTGTCAGATCTTTCACCGGTACTCCAGTTCGTACCGTGTACATAATGGGGATGGAAAACTTCAAGCGTTCTGCAGCGAAGCCAGAAGATGTTCCTCCATGTAGTGATCTTAAGCTAAACAGAAGTTTAAGCATATAAATTTTGCAGCTTGCTGAGGAAAGATCCTGCTCGTGAGCACCTCAGGGGGGACCATAGCTCTTATTTAACCTCTCTTGATACCGCATGAAAGAGTCCAAACGTTGCAGTTTCATTTTCTGCTTAAACCTGCCGATAAAGTCCTCCGCTTGCTTGTCAACCTCCCCGCTTTCAGTATAACCCGAATCATTTTCAGGATAATCCCCCACCACCACTCCGGAACGAGGCTTAGAGTGGGAGGTGGACTCGAAGGTGCCAGACTTCTTGAGGCGAGACGCAGTGACTTCAGTCTTCTTGGGCGGGAGAACCTGGTCAGATTTGCTTCTGAACAAGCGGACATGGGCAGGAACGAACAATTTACCTTCAGATCGAGCAGCAGCAGCGGGCTTCTCGTCCCGACGGGAGCCAGAGCGACGAATCGGTTCCGACGAGCGGCGGCTGGCATCGTGGGCGCGGGCGTCGTCGTCGTCCGACGCTGAACCAGGGGCGGTACTACGGGGGGGCATCATGCCGGAGGAGAGGTAGAGGGCACCGACGACGAGGTTGAGGAGGACGAAGAGGAAGGGGGCGGTGAACCAGCGTTGGAGGGAGGACCAGAGGCGGGGGAGGGTGAGGGTGAGGAAGGGGAGGAGGAAGGGGTGGAGGTAAGCGAGGGCGAAGGAGAGGGAGAAGAGGGAGGAGAGGAGGAGGAGGAGCTTGAGCCAGGGGGAGAGGGAGGAGGAAGCCATAGCTGAAAAACAGAGAAGCAGAACAAGAAGAAGAAGACGACGACGACTGAGAGCTTAAAAGGTAGTATGAAGTTTATTATTGAATGTAGTGTCCTGTACATGAAAGCAAAGATTGCAGGGACAGAGAAAGCGCCTGGCTGCTGGCCATTCCCTGTCGATGAACACAAAGCCAGAACGTCGACGGGCTGCTGGCCATTCCTGTACCTGAAAGCGACCCACGGAAAGTCGATGGGCTGCGGGCCATTCTCTTAGATAAACAGGACCCCACCCATGTGGCCGGCCCCACCGCGCCCGGAACTTGTACTTCGGTTTCCTGTACAGTAACACCGAACGCACTAGGTCGCCCCCCCTCCCATCGCTAGCCACGTGTAAGCCCATTCCGCACCTGGTCCAATCGTTTTCTGCCACGTATGCGTTTTCTGTGTTCCTTTACCAACGTCGTTAACTCCGTCATAAATTAATACGAAAAGAAAATTGCAGCCCCTGGACAGTCTTCCCTCGCTTTTAGAAAAGAAAAGCAACGGCGAAGTTCCCGCCGACTCAACATGATCACTTCTCATCTCCAACTCTTGAGGCCCCACCCACCTCCACCTCCACCTCCACCTCCACCATCCCCACCCCCCTCCTCGGACCCATTGCCTCTGTCCCCTCACCTTGTCCTCCTCGTTTCTCCTCCAAGCAAAGTGTCTCTCTTGCTAGGAGCATAGCATCCAATGATTGATTGCTCAAATGCTCATCTCTCCCTAATCACCACACATAAGACACATCTTATACTTTTTCATCACAACATTACACATCTCTTTTGTCAATATTAGTTACAAAACGTGCACAAATGAAGCATATAGTGTTGCCTTTGAGTAAGATCCCACCAAGTACCAAGCTACACAAAGTACAAACACTCTAACAACTCTTGTCTATTATATAATGAGATGGAGGCATAGATCCATTCCCTTATTCAATATTTCTCTTATCAAGTCTATTAGATAATGGACTCCTAGAAAGGATCCATTACCTACGCATTACAATTTCTTGTACATTTAATGCCCACTTTACATCCTAAACACTAGGAATTATAGTAACACTATAAGACCCACTCCCCTTTAGCACTACATCCTGCAAAAAGCCTAAGGCATCATTTAATGGGCCCATCATGATGCTTACCTTGCTTTTTCATCTAGCACTAGATCCTCTCTCTCTCTCTCTCTCTCTCTCTCTCTCTCTCTCTCTCTCTCTCTCTCTATTATGATGCTTGACTTGTTTTTCATCTAGCAGGTTAGACATCTGCTACTAGAAGACTTCACATTGGCACTTGCCATAACTTCTCTTAACCACCTACAAGTACCAACACTTGTTATAACTTCTCTTCACCACCTGCAGGTACCAAGACTTGTCATGACTCATAACTTACTTCACATTGGCACTTGCCATAACTTCTCTTGACCACCTACAAGTACCAACACTTGTTATAACTTCTCTTCACCACCTGCAGGTACCAAGACTTGTCATGACTCATAACTTCCCTTGACCACCTACAAGTACCAGCTTCTTCCATGCTAGTGTTGGCCTTGGACTTCTATTTTCATCCCATCTAATGCATATGTTTGTTTGTTTGCCACCATTATGAGTTGGCCTTTTTCTGTTTTTGGTTTTCACATTCTTACCATATGTTAAATCCTATACTACGACCGTCTAGATTCTCTATAAACCACAAATGGGCTAGTCATTCATTCTCCATTGGGTTGGCAATCACATGCTTTGTGGCAATTCTGTTGCTTTCTATTATTTGGCTTCACATTATGGAAGGTTCTCTTGATCGATGTTAATGTATTATAACTATCATTGGCTTGACATTGACGAGTTTTTGATGAACACTTGGTTTGTCCTTATTGTGGTCAAATCTTTCTCACAAAGCATATGGTCAATGGTTAATTAGATTGTGGTCTCTTCTGCATAGGCAACTTTGTTCAATATAGCATGACTTTTTCAAGGTGTCTCTTTCTAGCTTAGTAATGTGGATATTCTTTAAGGACTTTCTTTCAAATGACCAAAATAATAGAAACCCTCATCTTCACGTGTATTTTGGTGGCCTTGAAATCTTGGTCACCCAAGTGATTTATATCATACTTTACCTTTCCTATGTCTCTTGGGTTTTGTGCCATGGGCAATGCTATTTGCATTGATTGATGATGTTTGACTCTCTAACATGCTCTCACACATTTGGCCATACACAAGTGGCTTTTCTTTATTGTTATCTTTTTTTTTGTAAAGAAATCATATGGGTAGAGGAATATCTCTTGGGTTAAAAAGAATTGGGAAGTTTTTTAATGGTTTCAAAAGGGTATCTTGCCAAAATCCCATGAAAATCCATCGTGGTTATACAAACATCATGTTTGCAAAGTGATCTAGAATATGGAAAGTACCTTTAACTTGGTGTTTTCCACAAAAGATTATCTCACCATCTTTGTTTTAAAAAATCCTTGTTTTGGATGACAACTGGGGGCCTCTACTCCCAATCTTCTCGATGGCTGGTTGTGTTCTACTAGACGGACGTACATTAGAATCTTCCACCTTCAACAAGTCTCAAAGATAGATTACTAAGTGGTGACAAAGTTGTTTTATATTATTTCCGTGATATACAACCATATGCTTTTTATAATATAGTTTTACACATGTGACCAGTGTGTAATGATTCGTGGTTTTCATTATGAGTAAGTTTTAACTTTTTTAGTTGCAAAGTTTTAGTTGTAGAAGTCATGTGTAGGTCATAATGGTTGTTTGTAGGTACCTGGCTTTGCATTGGCCTCTTGCTCTCTATTCTTTGCTTTTGCTGATCGGTGTAGAGTTGCTTGCCTCTATAGACTATGTTGAGCATCGCATAGCTTGATGGTTGCTTGAAGATTGTTGCTTGCTATGGGCCATCCATCATGTGACATGCTTGCTTTCCTTCTTAGTTGTTGTGTTGCTTGCTGACTATAGTCATCTGCTTTCCTGTCTATTTGCCATTTGTGTCTGTTGATGTTGTTGAGTGATGAGTCTTTGCTTGTTTCTTTTGGCACTCTTTTGACTTTGTAGCCTTTGCTCCTGGAAAAAGTCATAGTATATTGGTCAAAGATAAGATCTGAGAGATATCACACGAAATAAAGACTAGGCTATATACAAAGAAAAATTAGAAACCTTGAAAATGAAACTTACAAGGGTGATGAAATTGAAGTAGAAGGAAGAAATCCTTACAAAGATGGAGGATAACCTCCAAAATCTCTCACCAATACCTCAATGAACACAAAGAAGAGAGGAGAACTAAAATGAAGATAACTAGAGATCAAAATGACCGAGCAAAGAGCTTTTTTATTAGAAGGAGCTCTACAAGAGATGAAGATGCCTTAAGAAAGAGGGCTTTTGTCTTGACACAGAAAGGGCTTATGCCTTGATGATGGCAAGGGTTTGCACTCTCTCACAATGGATAGAACATGAGTGGCTCAGATACCATGTTGGAGAATTAGGGGGGCTATACAGTATCTATGGTAGACCATGCTGTATTGATCATAAACATGAATAAATACATGAATCCCTTAAAGCTAGGGTTAGGGCTTGACCCTATACATTATGACCCTATATAGAATGAAGTTTGATAGACAATAAGCATTGCTAGAGAAGGGGATTCTTATAGGTTTGGCACAAGGACATACCTTAGAGAATATCCTTGTTGGTGTATAGGAAGGAGTTTAGCTAGGTGGTTTCCTCTCATTTCTTCCCCATCCCAATTCCTTAAATCTGAGATAGATGAAGTTTATCGAGTTGATAGACAATAAACATTGCTGGAGAAGTAGGTTGTTAAAGGTTTGGCACAAGGACATCGTGTTGTAGATATTTTTGATAAAGCTATTTTGGTCTAACTCTAGAAAGGAAAATATAGGCAAGGGGGTTGGTAGGTATAAAAGATGTCAAGGCCATAGAGAAGATGTATTTCATTTATTCGTTTCCCATCCTCATAGAAAATTTTACAGATTCAACTAGGGGGACCTATAAGTTGGAAATCTTTCCTTTTGGGGGGTGCCTATAAACTAAAGTAGAAGCTCTAGAGTCAAATTAGAGCACCTACAATCTAGTACATTTAGGTGTGCAAAAATATGGAGCTTAATAATGTGGTTGTTAAAAGTGAAGAAAACTTTCTGTTGTGGTTTGACAAGAAAAGTAAGGAGGTTTCAAAGTTCAACCAATGCCATGCACAAATTTTCAAGGAGGTCAAGAGCACATGGAGGACTTTGTTCAAAGACCCACACACAAGCAAGGGTAGGTTTAGGAGGGATAACTTTATTAAAAGGATTCTTCATAAGTTTTAGAGAATAAATGCTTCTTTGGAGTTTCCTCAATGAGCACTACCTCAAACTAGAGAAAGATGTATTACAAAACTATCTTGTAAGATTTTCCATTACAAAATATATAACTGCTCTTTTGCCCAAAAAAAAGATCTGGCCTACTAGATTTGAATACTATGGTAATTTGGACGATGTGTCACTATGGAATGATGTGGCATATTAGATGATGTGTAAACTCAAATGATGTGGCATGGCACTAGTGCCATGCATCACACTTGTGGTGACCCTATCTAACCACATGGACTTGAACTTGATGTGATGATGTGGTAGTTCAACTTGCCATCCCTCCTTGCCATGTGTCCTACGGGAGAAGATGTATTGCCATGTGGCCTTATCTTACCACAACGAGTGTTTGGATGGAGAAGTTAATGAACTACTATGGTAAATTGGTTGATCTGTAATGCGACATGCCCTATGTTTGTCTTCTAGTCTCGAGCATCTTGATCAGTGCTATTTGCATGTTTGTTGTACTTTGTTTGCTATGCATCTGTCTATAAATCTATTGTTCACTATGAGGCAGCTTAGGTGAGTACCTACCATAGCTACAAACGTGCTTGCAAATGCTCATGAGCAATAGGCGTAGGGTGTATAGGGGGTGAAGGAACTACCCAATGCATCCTTCACAAGGGAGGTGCAAAGGAAAAAAGTCCAAATGGGGATTTGGGGAGCATAGCGGAGATGAAGTACAAATATGCATTAGTAGACTCTGATACAAGCTTGGAGTTAATGCATTAGTAGACTCTGTATGTCACATCAACCAATTTACCATAGTACCAAATGCATTAGTGAACAAACAAGCTACTATGAGGAGCTCTCAAGAGCCTTATCACAGGGAATGTCGTCTTACTCCAAGAAGAGGAAAATTTGAAAACCTATCCTAAGGTAACTCTGGATTTTGGTGGAGGTGTCTTTCAACAAAATTTCTTCTTTGGTCAAATTTTTGTTAAAGAGGCTTCACCTTTTAAGGCTATTTGGCAAGTTTTTTGGGGGCACTTCAATAGCATCCATTTTTATAAGGGCATAACTCTGTTTCCCAAACTCCAAATCCATAGCTTTTAACTTGAACCAAGTTCAAGAGCTCATGACATTGTGTATTGCTCAATTGGCATTTTTGGGTAGCTTGGTTTATAGTGGCATTAGAAGACTAGTTTTCAAAGTTCACGAGACATATTTGTGAAATCCACGTGCTGGAGTCATGGCCAAGATGACAATAGTGATGGAATTCCATGTGCCCATCACTTTAGTGCTTGATGGCAATAACTTCCATATTTAGAAATTCCAAGACAAAAGCTATGGCACCTATTAATGGAAAAGTTATTGCACCAAAAACATTTGGATCAATTTTGTTTTCATTGGATGAAATTTATGGAACATGTTGATGGAGAAGTGTCTGCTCAAGCAGAGAACTATTATAAGATGAATGACAAAGTTATAACCATCTTTACATAATGCTTCAAGAATACAATGTTTGCGCAATTGACAAAAGCATATGATGTATGGCTACATTGATGTACATCTATGAGGGCAAGACATTGGTCACACATCTATTGTCAAATCTTTGAATGAGATCATGATGCAGTAATGGAGCATCCGAACAAGAAGAAGGTCCTCACGGCTAGATTGATGTACATCTATGAGGGCAAGACATTGGTCACACATCTATTGTCAAATCTTTGAATGAGATCATGATGCAGTGATGGAGCATCAGAACAAGAAGAAGGTCCTCACAGTAAAACAAACAAAGAATGTATTTAAAATGGAAGACTCGCAAGTTTTTTGAATGTATACTCCCAATTCTACCCCCATCGTTTAAGAGCCTTAGGGTAGTAGTGATTGCTAGAGGTGTGACTATCAAGTTTGACAAATTGATTAGCCTAGTGATCCAAGAGGTGGATCAAAGAAAGAATTGGGGAAGACTATGTTGAGGGTGCAGTGGACGCAAAGATGTGTCGTATTCAATTCAAAGGCAAGAAGCCTCATACGAATGCACTATACAGTGAGAGTTTTTGGTCTTAACTTAGATAGAACAAGAAGAATCAAAGTAAAAAAGATAGCAATATTTTGCCAACCAAAAGTCACCTACAAATAACACAATGAAGTTTTATAATTATGGCAAAAGAGGCCACATTGCCAAAGAGTGCACCAACATGCCTAAGGCTAGGCAAGGAAACAATGGCAAGAAATAGTGCTTGAAGGACACAAGATAAAATCATACATCATATGTTAGTTGTTAGTTGTTTTGTGATGTGTTTAGTGCGAATATTGTACCGACACATTTGCATGAATCTTTTGTGTACATGCTCATCAAAAGAGCAGTCATTACACAAAATATGTAGTAAGGATAGATGAATGGATGGATGGATGGATGAACATGTAGATACATAGATATATATATAGATAGATAGATAGATAGACATATAGACAAATAGACAAAGTGATAGAAAGATAGAGAGATAGAGAAATAGATAGACGTATGGATGGATGGATGGATGGATGTGTATAGATAGATAGTTCGATACACACACACACACAATACACAAGATAAAGTCATACATCATAGGTTAGTTGTTAATTATTTTGTGACATGTTGAGTGCAACTACTGTACTGACACATTTTCATGAATCTTTTGTGTACATCCTCATCAAAAGAGCAGTCATTACATAAATATGTAGTAAGGATAGATGAACAGATGGATGGATGGATGGATGAATATGTAGATCCATAGATATATAGATAGATAGATAGATAGATAGACATATAGACAAATAGACAAAGTGATACAAAGATAGAGAGATAGAGAGATAGATAGACGTATGGATGGATGGATGTGTATAGATAGATAGATCGATACACACACACACTTTTTTTTTAAGTGAAAGTACACACACACACATACACACAGTACACTTGTCTGTACATGTATGTGTATATGTATATGTATATGTACGTGTATGTGTATGTGTATGTGTATGTGTATGTGTATGTGTATGTGTATGTGTATGTGTATGTGTATGTGTATGTGTATGTGTATGTGTATGTGTATGTGTATGTGTATGTGTATGTGTATGTGTATGTGTATGTATATGTGTATGTGTATGTGTATGTGTATGTGTATGTGTATGTGTATGTGTATGTGTATGTGTAAGTGTATGTGTATCTGCATGTGTATGTGTATATGTATGTGTATGTGTATGTGTATGTATATGTATGTGTATGTGTATATGTATATGTATGTGTATATGTATGTGTATATGTATGTGTATGTGTATGTATATGTATGTGTATATGTATATGTATATGTATATGTATATGTATATGTTTATGTTTATGTTTATGTTTATGTATTTGTATATGTATATCTGATAGCATGTTCTAACTCCTCACACCTATCAATGTATGATAGCATGTTCTACCCTAACAACTCTTGTAAGCTACTAGTCTTATTTTCTTTTGTACTCTTACTCTTAGTGTCCATGCTCCCCCATTTTGCCTCAAAGGAAGTCCAAACGGTGGATGCCCTAAGTAGTATAGAGTTCCGATTTACGTAGGGATGAGAGCAGGGGGTATTTTTCCATTTGGAATCTCTCAATGGCCTGACATTAAAAAAAATTCTCATTAAAAGCTGAGACCACACAAGTTAGTACAGCCTTTATGACCCAAGATGTTGAGAGTTTAGAGTTACCTCTTGAATATCAGGCAACCGCTATCCACCCTTAGCTGAAAAGTGTTTCTCCCTAGAGTTTGTGCATGGGAGTTCCTCTTCTAAGCCCATCCTCTAAGAGATAAGTCACCATTGCATCTCCTTGAGTTATCTATCCTTAAAGTTCTTAGACCATCTTGGTTTTCTTTTAATGTCTTCAAGACTATCTTTATTAATTTGAATCGAGTCTTCAGTTTCTTAATCTACTAGGGTCTTAAAGGCTTTGTGATATAATGGAGAGGGCCTCTTTTTATTTAATAGTGCATTCTCCAAGCTCATGAAGGCTCTAATCTACAATCTTGTCTCACTCAACTCTAATCTCTATCTACTCTTTTCTTCCTTTGGAACCCACTTTTCCCTTTGAGGTGGGGTTGGTGGAGCTACTGTTGGTTCTTGAGCAAGTTTTTCCTTATTCTTCCTCTGAGAGTAATTATTTACAATGTGGCACTGAAGAAGCAAGATTTTGGTAGATTCTTATAAATCAATTGTTGCTCTTTATGTAAGAAAATAATACAACATCTGTGCTCAATAGATAACAGGATCTCGTATGGAGCATTGATATCTAACACCCCCCCTCAATGTCCACCCGTAAGTGAACTTACTTTTTTGGTCCAATGCCAAGTCAATGAAGATGCCTCTCCAGCAAGTCTCTTCCAAGAGCCTTCGTGAAGATGTCCACAGTATTCTCTATAGTCGAACAGTACACCAAGTCCACCTCTCCATCCATGATGAGCTCGCGTACAAAGTGATATTGAATCTCAATGTGTTTTGTGCGAGCGTGGAACACCGAGTTCTTTGCAATCGCCATGCAACTCTAATTGTCACATGATAACTGCATAGGCCTATTCTGCACTACACCCATGTCCCCCAAAATCCTCCTCAACCACATTGCCTCACAAGAAGCAAAGCATGCAGACTTGTACTCGGCCTCGGTGGAAGAAAGAGCAACTATGGGTTGCTCCTTACTGACCCATGACACAACTCCAGATCCAAGTGAGATACAGTACCCTGTCACTGATCTCCTACCGTCCACGTCTCCTGCCCAATCCAAGTCACAGAATCCGGTCAAGATGTTGCCCTTTGTATAGGTGATGCCATAATCAAAGTGTGCCTTTGATGTATTCCAACGCATCCCTGCCCTCCAATGGTTCTCCCGGGGCTTATTGGAAAACTTGCTTAGTACACCAGTCGCAAAACTGATGTCCAGTCGTGTGTTGTATAGGTAAATCAAGCTACCCACAAGCCTTCTGTACTTCGCTTTGTCCACGTGTGGTGATGAATCCTCATTTGAGAGCTTCACGTCAACCTCCTAGGGGTACCAACTGTCTTGCACTCAGCCATGCCAAATGCCTTTAGTATCTCTCCAACATACTTCAGCTGTGAAATGAAGATCTGTTTCGGCTCCTGCCAAACTTCAATCCCCAAACAGAAGTGGCATCAGTCCGAGGTCTATCATTTCAAACTCTCTTCCTAGCAAATGCTTCGTCTGCGAGATCTCTTCATGGTTCCCTATTATGACAAGGTCGTCCACATAAAGGACCACGATCATACACCTGCCTCCTTCTTTGAAGATATACAAATTTGCATCAAATGGGCTCCTCCTGAACTCGTTTTGCAAAAAGTAGGCATTAATTCGCTGGTACCATGTTTGTGGGGCCTGTTTCAGCCTATAAATTGCCTTCTTCAGTTTGTAGACTTTACCTTCTGAACCGGGGATCTCAAAACCTAGTGGTTGTTCCATGTATACCTCCTCCTTGAGATCTCCATTTAGAAAGGTGGATTTCACATCCATCTGAAACACGGGCCAACTTCCATGGGCAGCTAAAGCCAAAACACTGCCAATTGTGGTTAGTTGAGCTATGGGAGCAAAAGTATCTTGATAATCAAAACCATGTACCTGTGCAAACCCTTTTGCCATGAGCTGAGCCTTGTACTTATCCAACGTGCCATCGGACTTGTACTTCGTCTTGTACACCCACTTGGTTCCGATTACCTTGCATTTTGGTGGTCGATCCACAAGGTCCCAAGTGTTGTTCTTCATTATGGAGCCACACTCTGACTACATAGCCTCCATCCACATATCATTACCCTGTGCCTCTTCAAGACACTTGGGTTCATCAGCACGGATCACTTCTATCATCAAAGCATAGTTGACCAAGTGTTCCTGCGCCCTTCTTTGCTCCTCTAATCTCTTGGACCGGCGGTGTTTGGATGGTTCCTCCTCAATGGCTGGAGGTTCTCTGCCATCCAAAAGCTGCTTTACCCACTTCGGGAATAGTCGTTGCCGTTGTGGTTCTACAGGCTCTTCTTCATCTTCTTTGTCTTGAATCCTCCCAAGCACCATTGGGGGAGTTCGGTCTGCTATTGGTGGCGGTACTGGATGGATATCCTGGTCCTGGTTATCTGGGAAGAAAGCATCCTCCTCCAATTGATGCAGCTGTTCTGAGAAGACCACATCGCGACTTACAATTACCTTCTTGGTAACAGGGTTATAGAGACGGTAACCCTTCGCCTCTTCACTGTAGCCCAAGAAAATACACTTCCGGCTCTTTGGTTCCCATTTGGTCCTGGTAGCATCAGGGACATGCACAAAACAATCACATCCAAAAACTTTGAAATGTGCAGCTGAAGGTTTCTTACCAAAAAGGCTTGCAGTGGAGTCATCCCGTTCATAGCCTTCGTGTAGCTATGATTCAAGATGTAAACTGCAGTGTTACATGCTTCAGCCTAGAAAGACTTTGGCAAATCTTGAGAGTGCTCTCAACGGAAGCAAGAACGAAAGGAGGAGAGAGAGAGAGAGACAGAGAGCCACACAAGTTTTGGTGGGTGCAGAACCACCCTAATCTTCTTTTTCATTCATTTATATGTGTGTTTGAGTATTGTACATAACCGGGGTTAAGGCACAGTGACCTTTAACCCCCACAACCTCCCACTTAAAGGGCAATGTGCCTTTAAGAGAGAACAACTAGTGAGCATACTATCCAATGCCCATCAATACACGACAATACTCAAACCGCTGACTAGGTAGACTCTTCGTCAGCATATCTACAGGGTTATCATCTATATAAACCTTGACAAGCTCTATGCGCTTGTCCTCAAGTACCTCCCTAATGAAATGGTACCTGACCTCAATGTGTTTGGTCTTTGCATGAAAGACTGGATTCCGTGCTAGCTGAATAGCACTCATGGAATCACTATGCAATGTTGGTACACCTGTGTGAATCCCCAAATCTCCCACTAGCCGATCAAGCCATATAGCCTCCTTGCAACCCTCTGTGGCTGCAACATACTCAGCCTCTGTGGTAGACAAAGCAATGCACTTTTGTGTGTGAGACATCCACGACACTGCACCACCTGCAAAGGTGAACACATAACCAGAAGTGGATCTCCTACTATCCACATGCCCTGCATAGTCTGAATCTGTGTACCCAAGTACACGCATGTCTCCTTTACCAAAGCAGATGCACATCTCCTTGGTACCCTTCATGTACCTCATGATGCACTTAACTGCCTCCCAATGCCTCTTTCCTGGATTAGCCATATACCGGCTAACAACTCCCACTGCAAATGCAATGTCTGGTCTAGTAGCTATCATAGCATACATAAGACTCCCAACTGCTGATGCATAAGGAACCTTGGCCATCATGGCCCTCTCCTCATCTGATTTGGGACTATCTGTATGACTCAGTTTCACATATGGAGGCAATGGAGTACTCACTACCTTCCCCCCCTCCATATTGAAACGTTGCAATACTTTTGTAACATACTCTTTTTGTGAAAGCCAAAGGAGTTTCCTACTCCGATCACGCGTGATGCGCATACCAAGAATATGACCTGCAAGTCCCAAATCCATCATATCAAAGGCCTCATGCAACTTGGCCTTTAATGCATCTAGCTCATAAGTATTCTTGCTAGCCAATAGCATATCATCCACATATAGTGCCAAGATTATCAGGCTATTATCCTTAGCCCTTTTAGTGTAGAGGCAGTGGTCAATTTCACTCCTTCTAAAACCCTGGACCGAATGAAAGCATCAAACTTCTGATACCATTCTCTAGGCACTTGCTTAAGACCATAGAGACTCTTCTTTAGCTTGCAAACTAAATGCTCTTTGCCCTTTTCTTCAAAGCCTTCCGGCTGCACCATGTAAATTTCCTCATGCAAATCCCCATGCAAGAAAGCTGTGTTGACATCCATCTGCATAAGCTCCATATCCTCTAATGGCACTAGTCCAAGCATGCATCTAAGTGTGGTCATCTTCACAACTGGAGAGAATATCTCATCAAAGTCCACACCCTTATCTTGCTTGAACCCTTTAGCAACCAAATGGGCCTTGTACCTAGGCACATCATCACCTGTGACCTTCATTTTGTAGACCCATTTACATGGCAATGCTTTCTTTCCATGTGGCAAAGAAACCAAGTCCCAAGTCTTATTCTTCATAAGTGAACTCATCTCTGATTGCATAGCATACTCCCACTTGCGTTGATCCTCACGCATCATAGCCTCTTTGTAGCAAGAAGGCTCCCCGCAATCAGTAAGCATCACATAGTCTACCCCTGGAACAAACCTATCAGGCGGTCTAGACACTCTAGATGATCTTCTCAATGGCATTTCAGCTTGCTGTCCCACCTGCATATCAGCCACATTTGGCTCATCATTTCCACCAATAGATGATCCATCATCTACCCTTGATTGTATACCTGTGGGAGTACTTGGTGGCACCATTTCTTGCACATTTGGTGCATGGACAGCTTGCTGTCTATCAACATATGCAGGTGGATTCACATCCTGGAAAGTGATTCTCCTCATTTCCACATCCCTGATGGGTGCCTTATGCATCTTCTTCTCATTGAAGACCACATCATGGTTGCGTATGATCTTCTTTGCTTCTGGATCCCAGAGATGATAGCCCATCTCTCCACTTTCACCATAACCCAGAAAGATGCATTTCCTAGACTTAGGATCTAGCTTCTTTCGAAGCTCTTTTGGCACATGTGCATATGCCTCACACCCAAATATACGCAAATGAGAGTAAGAGGGCTTCTTGCCACTCCATGCCTCTTCAGGAATACCACCATCCAAACTCTTACTGGGTGATCTATTGATCACATGCATTGTAGTCTTTATTGCCTCAGCCCAAAAACCACCAGAAAGACTTGCATTGGAAAGCATGCATTGCAACCTTTCTTGAATGGTACGGTTCATCTTTTCTGCAATTGGATTTTGCTCTGGAGTACGAGGGGATGTAAGCTCCCTCTTAATCCCACGAGTATCACAGAAATGCTGAAAGTCATGAGAGAGATACTCTCCACCATTGTCAGCAGTCCGTAGGCATTTAAGTGTTCTACCTGACTGATTCTCAACCAAGGCCAGCCATTTCTGAAATACCTGGAACACATCACTCTTTCGAGCTATAGCATAAGCCCACACTTTCCTAGTTGCATCATCAATGAATGTCACATAGTATTCAGCCCCGCCTAATGACCGTGTAGGCATGGGACCACATACGTCTGAATGCACCAAATCAAGCTTTTCAAATTCTTTCTTTCCCCTTCTTTTATGGGCTGATTTAGTCTTCTTTCCATAGAGACAATGCTCACAAAATTCAAAGTCAGAGAAACTCAAATGCGGTACATAACCCAAACGGCATAAGAGTTTCATTCCATTCTGGCTCATGTGCCCCAACCTGCAATGCCACAAAGAAGTGCTTGGCTGCTCGGTTATTGCAACAACATGATCAAATACCCCTGATACATGTAAGGGATACAAAGTCCCACACTTGGCACCCAGCTGACCCACTGAAATAAGACTCTTGGTCAGCTTAGGCACATGTCTCACATGTTTCAAAACAAATGCAGACCCATTTGCAAAAGAAAACTTTATCACGTGCTCCCACTATGTCACATGCATAGTCATTTCCAAGATGCACACAACCTGTCTTTCCACTGTCATAAGTGGAGAACCATTCCCTATGGGGAGTAACATGGAATGAAGCACCAGAATCCAAAATCCAATCCTGGGAATATGCATCATCTGAAGTGGTAAGCAACTCTGTAGATAAACTAGACATGAAGAGAACATCATTGTCACTATCATGTGTGACTGCATTGATCTCCTCGATTTTCACTTTTCCTTTGTCCTCCCTTGGATTCTCTTCCTTTTGATTTGCACCCCAATTTGCATTCTTTTTCTTATCCTTTTGCTCTCTTTTCAGCTTGTAGCAATCCTTTTTCATATGGCCCTTCTTGCCACAATGGTAACACTCAATGTTCTGTGCCCTGGATTTGCTACGAGACTTCCCTCTTTCTTGGGACTTCCCCCTGAACTGTGATCTGCCCCTTTGCACATTTAAGGCTGCATCCTGCTTGTTGCCATCCATAGACTTCCGTCTAATCTCCTCGGCCAACAAGCTACCCACAACATCATCAAATTTCAGTACTCCACTAGGTGCAGAGTTACTGATAGCTGTACGAAAGGTATCCCATGAGGATGGCAATGAACATAAGAGAAATATTGCCTTAGTCTCCGCATCAAAATTCATTTTCTGAGCCTGAAGCTGGCTGAAAATAATATTGAATTCATTCAAGTGAGAAGCAATGGAGACCCCTTCCTTCATCTGCAGCTCAAACAACCTCTTCATGAGGTAAACTTTATTAGAGGCAATTTCCTTCTCATAAGTGGCACACAGTTTCTTCCACAAATCTTCCGTAGTCTGCTCATTTACTACTGTGAAATAAACTGACTCTGCAAGATGAAGTCTAATAGTATACTTTGCTAATGCATCCAACTCATTCCAATCATCCTCAAACATATCCGCAGGCTTAACTTCAATCCCTGCCAAGGGTTTAATCTGCTTCTTTTGAATAAGCACATCCCTTATTTGTTCTTTCCACAAATAAAGTTTGTCCCATCAAACTTTTTAATGCTGAAAAACTCCTTTTCAGACATGGAAGAGGATGCCATGATGCAAATAAAGCAAAATCCCAAATGCTAGTGCCTGCAAGAGAGAATCACAACAAATACCAGATGCACCCAAATGTGTATGCCACAATAGAGTGAAATATCACCAAAACTCAAAGCTCAAAGCATCAAAAGATGCATCTGACTCATGTGCATATACTATGCATCCATATGAGCAAATCTGACCCAAAAGAAAATGCCAATAAGTGCCAAATGACTCAAGCATAAACACCGTCCACTGGCATATGCATCAATAATATCTCATCCAAGAGAGCATAGCACTATCAGTGCATCACCAGCAATGTGTCAAAGCTGTCCCTCAGCATAAAATAGCATCCATGTGCAAAGCGTCCATAAAAAATAGCATCCCACAAGGCAATTTGGGCCTATCAGCTCATCCAACAAGGACCGCAATGCATCCAAATGGCCTATAAATCATCCATTGCAACCCAATGCATACCACGAATGAGCGCACACTGCTCAAACTGCAACCAGAGTGATCTGCATAAGGTATGCTCAAGAAATCATAGTCCCACGGTAATGAGCGCTACTGAAAATAGAACCTGAGATGCTTCAAAACATGGGCGCCATTGCATAATCGGACTCAGCAAGAAAATCTGCAAATATCTCTCTTCTGCCAGAACTCCAAAATCCCAACTGATGAGTGAGAAATGGGAGTCAACACTTATCCACTGCCATGTGGCATAAATCTAAGGTTTCAAAACCTTAGAATGAAAAATGCGTAACAGAGAGACGGAATCGAATACACAGAGATCTATAACTCTGAAAATCCTCCACCGAATCATGCAAGAACTGATAGGTAGGGGTTTTTAGGCGTCCGGAACGCAATGGGATAGACGGTTTTGAAAACCGTGGTCTCAATCACTGGGTCCAACACACGGGCTGAAAAACGTTTTTTGAAACAGAGCTGTTTGTAAACTCCACCGGAGTACGAATGATGAGCAACATAGAAGTTTTAGGACCTCCTGAGTCCACCAGAACTGACAAATCTGCAAATGGTTGCTCCAAACTTGAGTTCCAACACCCGGGCAAAAAACGCAAGAACTGACACAGTGAGTCAGAAATCCAATGAAATGATCCCAGATTCAAGAATGAAGGTATTTCCAAGCTCCTGAAGTGAAGTGGACACCAAAAGCAAGCAATAGTTGCATCTACAAGTCAATACAGAGTCTCTGTCATCGAACGGAACAGGGAAAAGCTCAAAAAACGACTTTTTTTTTTGAAAGCACTTAACAGGCTCTCAAAACCACTTCGCAAAGCCAAAGTGACTTTTCCAAATGTTTCTCCAAGGTCTCTGCACACTCGAATGCAAGTAAAGTCGCCCACAAAGCTTCCCACAGAGCTTCTCCTTCCTCCCACAGAGCTGCTGAGCTTCAAGCATTCACGCACGCTCAGCTAGATCACCCGGGCTCTGATACCAGTTGAGAGTGCTCTCAACGGAAGCAAGAACGGAAGAAGGAGAGAGAGAGAGACAGAGAGCCACACAAGTTTTGGTGGGTGCAGAACCACCCTAATCTTCTTTTTCATTCATTTATATGTGTGTTTCAGTATTGTACATAACCGGGGTTAAGGCATAGTGACTTTAACCCCCACAAATCTTTCCCTTTCATCATACTCCGGCCCATTTCGCAGATGACACACATCTTGCGTTCTGCTACTCCATTTTGTTGTGATGTATGTGGCGGGGGTTTATGCCTCTTGATCCCGTGACTTTTGCAGTAACTTTTGAATTCAGTCGATGTGAACTCTCCACCTCTGTTTGATCTCAACTTCTTCACCTTCCTCCCCAATTCTTTCTCGAGCATTACATGCCATTCCTTGAACCTACTGAAAGCCTCATCTTTTGTCTTTAGGAAGTATATCCATATCCTTCTACTGTAGTCGTCGATCAGTGTCATGAAGTAGTAGGAACCATCCAAAGCTTCCGTCTCCATCTTTCCGCAGAGGTCCGTGTGAACGAGCTCTAGAGGAGCCTTTGCCCTACTGGCCTCTTTAGGAAAGGGATGCCGATGCTGCTTGCCCATCATGCAAGCTTCACATACATCGAGCAGATCTGAAATTTCTGGTAGGTCTGCAATCATTCCACTTTTATGCATCTCCTTCAAAGAACTAAGGTTTAGATGACCAAACCTCTCATGCCACAGCTTAGTGTTCCTCGCATCCGCTCGAGCACTGAAAGCTGAGAGTTCATAAATGTTGTTGCGCCGTGTACCTTTACCAATGACCTTTCCTTGAAGATCCAAGATCTGTGCACCATTCTTATCGAATTGAACTTTGAGGTCCCGATCCGTGATCGCAAAAACGGACAACAAGTTCCTCTTGATATTTGGCACATAAAGAACATCAGACAACTGTTTAACAACTCCATCTGAATTGAGAGCAATCGTACCTTTTCCTTTTGCTGGACATTTTGCATCATTACCGACTACTAGCAGGATGTCATTCCCTATTGGTTGTAGAGAGGTATACCAATCCTTCCGACTGGTCATGTGGTGCGATGCACCACTGTCTATGATCCAAGGTTCATCCACAGGTACATGAACTGCCTTCGTGCAAATCTCCTCAATTGCTACGAATAGCTCTATTGGTGCTGCCTGCACGCTATTGCTGGACTCTTTCTTTACTCCATTCTTCTCATCTGCAAGGAATTCATATAATGGAGGCTAATCTCTTTGGAGAATTTAGATCATTAGCTTGAAAGTGTGACTTGTTCCTCATTTAGAGAAGAAAGCTAGCAAGTGCTAGATTCATATTTGGAGAAGCTAGAGAGGCTTTCTCCTTCCTCAATACTAAGCCTCAGATGTGGCTGAGCATCATCAACAACATGCTACAAGCAATAAGGATTACTACATGGAAAAGCAAGATAAGGTTCATACACTAGAGGAGAAACTAGTATATGGATTTTTAACTTAGTGCCTTGGAGGACATCCTAAAGGATATCAAGAAGGAGTTTTGCTCTAAATTGTAGCAAACAACATAAAGCTCCTCAAATGTAGGGTTAAGGTTAAGGTTTGTTGACGATCAATAACACATTCAAGGTCTAGTATTTCTTCTTCATCAACAATCAATGGAGCCTCTTCATAAATAGGATGTATAGGTAAAGGTCCTTTGAAGGGCTTTAAGAGGCTGATATGAAAAGCATTATGTATTTTTCAATTATTAAGTAATTCATGCCTATAAGCTAGATCATTGATTTTTTGAATCACCTTGAAAGGTCCATAAAAACAAGGGGACATCTTTGACCATTTCTCAACGCTCTTCAATCTGCTTTTCTCAATCCAAAGAAGCACATAATCACCTCCTTTAAAAAGCATGTGTTTCGTTTCTTATTAGCTTGTTTTGTGTACTTCTCTTGAGCGATTGCAATGGCTTCTCAAACCTCTTTGAGAATATTTTGATAGTCATGGATAGATGCATTTGCTGCCTCCACTCTCTATGGGTCAATCGTGTGATAGGAATAGGTAAAGCTTTCCCATACATGATCTCAAAGGGTGCTCTTCCAATTGCAAAATGAGGAGTATTATTATAAGCAAATTATAAGAGGTGAAGATATTTGTCCCAAGTCTTTGGTTGACTTCCCACATAAGCTCTTAATATGTCCAGAATAGTACTATTTGTGACTTTAGTTTGTCCATTCGATTCTAGATGAAAAGCTGATGGGAAATCTAACTTAGTAGGCATTAGAAATCCAGGGGTCTTTCCTTTGTAGCTCTTGATCTTCTAACAAGTGATGCATTTGACTACAAACTTAGCCACATATTTTCTTATACTAGGCCAATGAAATTCTCTTGCTATCACTTGTAAAGTGGCGTCACTCCTCTATGTCCCATATATGGTGGTTGGTGCATTTCTTCCATTAAAATTTGTCTAAAGGGTCGAGTGATGCACAATTTCTTTTAATAAAAGAGGTATCCATCATTGCATGAATAGTCCAACATAGGATTCCAATTATTATTCTCTAATTTGTTCCATATATTGGAAAAGTCTAGATTCTCTGAGGTAAGAATTCTCCATATCTTCGAAAGGCTAGGTCTCTACTGCAGTGATGTGATTAATACTTGGCTTTCTGCTAAGAGCATCAGCAACTACATTTTTCTTTCTAGGCTGATACTGAATCATGGGCTAAAAACTCTGTATAAATGATGCCCACTTGATGTGCCTATTGGATATTAGTGGTTGAGTCAATAAATGCTTGATACTTTGTTGATCCGGTCTTGATAAGAAACTCAGCTCCCATCAAATAATGTTTCTACATTCGTAGGGCATGTACAACCACGGTTAATTATTTATCATATGTAGTATAATTGCATTCTGCTAGTTTTAATTTATGGCTCTCATATGCTATAGGATGTCCATCCTCTGCATAAACATGGCTCCAATTCCATATCCACTAGCATCGGTTACAACTACAAAGAATGGTCTAGAAAATTCGGGTAGTTGCAACACGGGAGCTTGCATGAGAGCTTCTTTCAAAGCTACAAAAGATTTATCTTGATGCTTGGTCCATAAGAAATGCTTAGCTTTTCTAAGAAGGTCTATCAATGGATGTGCAATGTATGCAAAATTATTGACAAACTTTCTATCAAAGCTACACAATCCCAAGAATGATCTTAATTCGTGTATATCTCGGGGTTTAGGCCATGTGACTATGCATTCAATCTTCTTTGGATCTACTCGAATCCCATCGGCGGATACTATGCGAGCCAATACTCTATTTGATCTTGAACAAAACTACTCTTTTCAGGATTTATGTACAATTGATTTTCTTTCAAGAGTAAAAGATTAGCTTTAGTTGTTCCTTATGCTCCTCAATGTCTTTGTTCAACTCCAGAATATCATCGAAAAATACTACAACACAATCTTGGTGTTTAAGAAAGATTCTACTAAAAGTAGTTGGAGCATTAGTTAGCCCAAAAGGCATAACTAGGAATTCATAGTGTCCTGTTTGAGTTCTAAAGGCAGCCTTGTATATATCTCTTCTACCATACGAACTTGATGATAGCCGGATTTGAGATCTATCTTACTGAAGACCTTGGCCCCTTTCAATTTGTCTAAAGGTCATCAATCCTAGGGATTGGGTATTTGTTCTTCACTGTGATTTTGTTTAGTGCATGGTAGTCTATGCACATTCAATAGGTTCCATTCTTCTTTTTTACTAATAAGACAGGTGCTCCATAAGGAGAACTATTGGCTCTTATCAATCCTCTCTCTATTATTTCCTCCACTTGCTTTTGAATTTCTTTTTGCTCTAGCTGGTTGACTCTATAAGGAGCTTTGCAAGGTGGAGTATTGCCCGGTAGGATTTGTATCCTATGATCTTCAGGTCGAGAACATGGTAATCCAGGCGGTAAATCCTCTAAGAAATAATCACAAAAGAGAAAGAAACTTTTGGTGTGTAGGTTTAGTGTTTGGCTAAGTAGCCATTACCGTATTCACCAAAATCAAATATGTTTTCTCACACTTCCTAATTGCTCTCATAGCTTGTGTATGGTTGAGTAAAGGACTGATCTCAGGTTTCATAGAACTTTTTAGACATATTTCTTGTTTGTCCTCAATCCACATCTTATGTGAATCATTATCTATCTTAGGATTATATTGATGTCTCCATGGCATTCCAAAGATGATATCAACTCCCTGTAGGGGTGCCACTAGAAAGTCTCATCTATCCTTGTAAGGTTTGATTAAAATGTCAAGATTCTTGACTTCTCTAGTGCAATTATACTTTGTCTTGGTAAAAGCAACTTTGCCTTTATAATTAGATGGGAAGGACTCTAGGTTAAGCTTTGCTAAGGCTCTTTCTGAAATGAAATCATATGTACTACCATCCTCATGTAGAATAACAACCTCTTTTAATGAAACCTTTAATTTTTAGAAGAGCATGACAATTATACTTACCTCCCTCTGACTTGGCTGCTTCGTTCTCGATCATGTGCACTTTTGCTGTCGGGGTCTTCTTTCTTTTGAGGCATTCAGTTGCTATATGTCCCACCTTGTTGCACCTGAAACACCTTATTTCTTTCTTTGGAAAATTTCCACCGTTCAGCTTTGAAGAAGAATCTATCTTCTATGGAACAAAACCAGATTTAGATTTAAAGTAGGGCTTTTTATCAAACCTCCTCTTCTTATGGAAGGGTACAGGCCGTTCCAAATCTTTCCCTTCCTTTGGGATTCCATTCTTCCTCTCACAATTCATTGCAAGAGAAATCACAGAGTTCAATGAGCAAGGATGAAATATGCTAATCTCGGCTCTCAACTTAGATTTTTTATTTATCGAATTGCCTAAAAGTATCCCACTGTTGTCTGGTTTTTTCTTTAAAGTGTGAGGGAAGGAAATCTCTCTTGATGAGCTTTTGAAAAGACTTCCAAGATTTTGGTCGCCTTTTACTATGCTTAGTGATGTTCCACCAAAGTGCAGCACTCTCAACTAAATGATTTGTAGCACATTTAATCTTATCTTTTTCAGAGAATTTCTCCCCTGAAAATTAATCATCTAGCTAACTAATCCAAGACAAAACAGTGTGTGCTTCTTTCTTTCCATCGAAATTTTGAAATGAGAAAGCTTTTCTATGTATCTTACTCCCCTTTCTCAAATTCTGTGCTCTCAATGTGGGTTTGACTGTCCTGATATTAGGATCATTTTTGGAACCATCGTCAGATGAGTGCCTCTTCCTCTTCTAACCATTGATTTTCTTTTCCAATCTCTCTCTATGCTCACGCTCATCAACCAACTATGCCTGAAGTGCATCTAACTACTCTTGGAGTGTGGGTGGTTGTGGCTGATTCGCCATGATAATGCGATAAATACAAATAAAGCAAAGCGGAGGGAAATAAGGATACTAAGTGTATGAAAATTTAAATGAATTGAAAAGTGTAATTTGAATGTATGGTAAAAAATGGATGGCGGATGACACTAAGTGTATGAAATATAAAGCAAAAGAAATCACTTATCTCGCTCTTTGATCGGACGTAGAAAAGACTAGAGTGGGAGATATGTGACCGATGAAGTTGCTTGTAGTCGTCTTTGTGCTCAACCGCTCTCTAATTAATTGCACGATGATTTCCTGGTTCCAAATTGCCTCCTTGATTCGAGCGTTCAGATTCGATTGTGGTCTTTGCCTTGTTGGGCCTCGTAGCTTGCTGAGTTTCCTTGGATTTTATTTATTATTATTTTTTCTTTAAAAGGCCTTTTTTCTTTGGAACCTTGGGGCTCCTTTACCCTTGCTTTGTATTTAGTCAAAGGAACCTTTGACTTAGCTACATACGATCTCGAGCAGTGAGGTCTTGACGGCTGCTCTGGAGTCCGACAGTGCACAACTGCATTGCGCACGGCGGGCCGAAATACTACAAGAAGGTTGGCTGCTATAGTGCTACTCGATGGGCAAAGATCCACATGTGCGTGCAGAGGGAGACTCCCAAGCTAGAGGCGGTTGGCTGCACAGTGGTTGGTTGTACTGCTTTGGGACTGTTTTGATGAGCAAGTCTGCAAATGGGTGCGCGGTGTCAGAGGCTATGGAAGATTGGAGGATGGCAGGCCGCAGTGTGTGCAAAAATAGCAGAATAGCAGGCGCACAAAGGTGTAGATGAGCACGCATAATAGATTCTATTCCCAACAATGACTGTTAGGCACGACGATCAATGAATTAAAGGTGACATTAAGGGTGCGTTGTGCATGCAAAGTGACGCAATGGTTGTAGACAGTGCAGAGACTCTCAGGCTTATAGGATCCTAAACAAGGCAGTAGACTCCACAATTCGTGATGTCGTAGACTCGTAATGGTGATGTGGCCCTGGCCTCTATGGGCTATTACTCGAAGGACGAGGACCCTTTGAAAATCTTCTTGATGTCCTTTGTACCAAGGTAGACCACAATACCTTCAGAACAGCTCCTTCTCATGAGGGATTTAAACTCAATTTTCTTTCATAAGAGCATGACCAAATCTTTGATACCACTGAAACCAAAAAGTAAACTCTTCCACACAAAATTCACCACTTAATCAATTGGAGAAGAAGAACACAAATCACACCACGAAAGCGACAACAGACTGACAATCTCCCCCCCTAGATGAGTGGCTCACGCTTCCTCATCTAGAGTATTTATGATATTTCATAAAACCACAAGGAGCCAAAGTTATCCCTCTCCTCCAAAATGAGGGATTTGCTTTGCATAGTCATCTTTGGGCCCAAAATTGAATTTTTTCCACTCCAAAATATATTGCTCAAACTTGCAATAATAAAGAAATACAAAATTGGCCCATGGCCATAAATGATGCACTGTGCGACAACCCTGCACTAACTCCAATCCTCGCTTTGAGTTCCATCATCTATACTCAAGCCACCAATTACATTATTAACAATCGATTGAACGAATCACAGAATCAACCGATCCCAACATAACCGTGCTCAAAGCACAATATTCAAGCATAACACCAATAACACTAGCGACATCAGTATTAACATGGAATCACCCACAATACCAGCCATCTAGCATGGCAAAACACAAGCTAGTCATGCATCCCCAACTAACCACACAAAGTATCCACTAGGACCCCCGCCACGTCCGGTGTGCCATAGTCACACTTGACTAAAATAATAATGTCCTAAGCAAGATATATCAGAAATATAATTTCTGTAACATAGTCGATTCACATTACTTTTCTAGAGCCCTTTTATGTTATATAAGTCTATGTACTATGGTGCATTAGGGTCTCCCCATTGCATGGACCTTTAAGAAATGGATTATAATGAACACAATAGATTTAGTACCCACCATGGATTTTTTTCTGCCTCCATCCCCACAGGCAAACTTGAGCTCAAGGTTATATTTGCATTTGTTGGAACTCCATAGATTGTATCTCGTGACATCGACCCATATAGTTGCACAAGGCAAACGAGAATCCTTTTTTGGTTGAGTGAACTGTGTTCACCTTTTGGACATGCAACCACTTCTCCACAATGTTGGTTACAAGGCTAGATTTATATCACCAACTACTACTACTATAGTTGCTACTACTGTTGCTATTTTCACTGTATATTTGCATCTCCTTCATGACCAATGCTATAACCCTTAGGTCTTTCTCCTTTCTATCACCTTTCACTTGCATCCTTTTTTACTACAGCCTATGGCCTTACATTCACACTTTGGGGTAGTTTATGCTATTCTATTCTTCTCTACAACTTGCCTTGCCTTCACACTTTGGGGTAGTTTATGCTATTCTATTCTTCTCTACAACTTGCCTTGTCAAGGCAAGTTTGCCCTTTTTTCTATAGCCTTGACTTCACACTTTGGGGTAGTTTATGTTATTCTATTGTTCTCTACAACTTGCCTTGTCAAGGATTTCTCCTTTGCTAATTCTTGCTCCTTCATTTGCAACTTCAACAATGTCAATAGATATGAACATCTTTTGTGTATTGGATGTTTTCCATTCATATTCTTCATTAAATATTACATCTTTGGAGATTATGACCTTTTGGTTGATGCGATCATACAACTTGTATGCTTTTCTCTCTTCAGTGTAGCCAACCATGATGCATTTACGTGACTTCACATCCAACTTTCTACGATGATCATCATGTATGTGGTCATACGCTATGCAACCCAATATGCAGAGATGCCCAATGCATGGCTTGTATCCAATTAATGCTTCATAAGGTGTCGTACCCTATTGGTGTGGTCAAAAGTTGATTAAGAAAGTATGTTTGCAGTGGC